>NW_015388605.1:35031-37247 GCF_001527695.2 Protobothrops mucrosquamatus
TCTTCTTCAGGATCTTCGTCCGACTCCTCGCGCACGTCTTCCTTGTGAATAGTGGCGGTCTCAGGAGCGTTTCTCTTGGGCCGCATGTTCTTGACCGCCCCGCCGGCAGCTTCTTCAGCCGAAACCTCTCGCAGAGCATCTTGGAAGGAAACATCTTCCCTGGCGAACAGTCTCTGCTGCAATTCTGTGTTTCTCAGCCTGCATACAAAACGATCGCGAAGTCTTTCTTCTAAGTCCTTGAAGTCGCATGGTTTAGCTGCTCTTCTCAAGGCCGCAACGTAGTCTTTTGCTGATTCACTGACTCGCTGATCTCTCTGTTGAAATGTGTGTCTCCAAGCCATGACTGATTGCTTGGGCTGGAAATGGTCCTTTAAGGTTTTCTTGAGGTCGGAGTACAACACCGTTTCCAGCGAGACTGGGGAGATTAAACTTTCGGTGATCTCAAAGGCGTCTTGCCCACAAATGCACAACAATGTGGCAGCCTTTAAGCCTTCCTCTCGAATCTGGTTGATGCGAAAATACGTCTCGACTCTTGCCACGTACGATTCCCACCTCTCGGGGTGAGAGATGTCGAAAGCCTCTAATTGCCCAACCTTTTCCATGATCGATGGTAAGGTTTCTTCTTCTTCAGTCGCACGCACCCTCCAGCGATTTTGTACTGGCAGGATAACGCTGACTTCCACGCCGTTTCTTCCCCGGACTTCTTTGGGTGAGTCTTCTAGCTTTTCTTAGCTGTAGAGACTGGATCCCACCTTCGTCGCCAGTGTTAAGTCCTGGGAATAATGGCGCTTGAGACGAAGCATCTCCAACAAGTCTTTATTGTTTGCTCCATTCTACGAACAACCAGAGCGGAGGCACGCAGGCCTCTATTTATACCCTCTGATCCCCGGGCAAGTTCAACCAATCATGAGGCAGACTTTTCCCGCCTTGCGCATGCGCACAAGGCCGGCGCCGCTCAGTCTGGTCCCGGGCAGCTTCTGCAAATGCCCGGGACTCTTGCAACGTCCCGAGCCTGCAAGATGCAGGCTCAGGACACAACACTGGCGGCATATTGAATGATGGATGATGGAAGTCCAGAACTTTGTTGTTGTTAATTGTGAAGTCGTGTCCAACCCATCGCGACCCCATGGACAACGTTCCTCCAAGCCTTCCTGTCCTCTACCATCTTCTGGAGTCCATTTAAGCTCACTCCTACTGCTTCAGTGACTCCATCCAGCCACCTCATTCTCTGTCGTCCCCTTCTTCTATTGCCCTCAATCTTTCCCAGCATTAGGCCCTTCTCCAGTGAGTCCTTCCTTCTCATTAGGTGGCCAAAGTACTTTTTTACATTTGTGCAAATGTAATTTTTTAAATTAAAGAAAAAGCTTTAGTCCCCTGTCACTATCTCACAGTAAATAATGACTCTTATGTGAATGCTTAGATCATAAGAACAGTGCTTCTTTCATACCTTTCCCACTTTGTTAAGAATTCAACACATGAATTGTCTGCCTCCAGTCTCATACTTGTATCTTATTTGAAAAGTTTGAAACTCTTCCCCCACTTGCTCCAATATCATCTTCAAAAAATAAAATTTGGATGAGTAACCACAAACCAGAATTTAGGCATGAAAGTTGGCATTTAGTCATAATTGCAAAGAAAAGAGGAGAGTAAAGAGATGAACCCCCTCAGCCTTTTCTCATTCTATTCACATCTGTCAAATAGCATGCAATAACATGGCAATCATCCTGCCAACTGGGCTCTAGGAATGTTCTCTTTTTTCTATTTGTTTCCTTAATTATACTCACCCGTCTCTTTCTTGCCTTCATTAACAAATGTATTGCTATACTTCCTTGATGGCTGATTCTATTCTCTAACACTCTCTTATTTGTCACTAGGGTATGCTGAACATATATCAGGGCAATTTGCTTGTATTTCATGTCTACAGTCTATAACTATGAGACACAGCTCTCCTGGATTCTGGCAGCCAAGGACACTCAGGTATTGAGATGGTAATCCATCAGATCTTCCAGCAGAGGAATATCAAACACTTAATTGCAAATCCACAAATTTTGTATACTAGTTATCAAAAATCAGTGTTAATGTCTACTGAAACTTCAGTGTATTGAAGTATTTTTGGAATTTTGTCATACAATGAATTGATTTAGGGACAGCAGTAAGATATTTACTCTCTACCAGGGAATAAATATGAGTAACTGATGTCATTAAATAATTAACTA
>NW_015388605.1:38979-42528 GCF_001527695.2 Protobothrops mucrosquamatus
CAATGGTAAGTAAATATGTTTTTATTTATGATAATGTAAATGCTGCTGGAGCAGATAGCACACTAACAGGAAGTGCTTTATATTTTGCAGCCTCTGAATTAATAACACCTAGACAGCAAACACTTCAAGACACCCCGATTTTATATTCCTGTGGTAATCGCCGTGGTCACAAAGATTCTGCAGATTTTTCTGATCTAGAATATAACTGGGATTATGAGCTATCCCAGAGACCATGCTATCTACCCTGTGAGTTAAAGAGCTGCAATTTGTGTAAAGACTGGTTTGCTTGCGACTGCGGACATGATTTGTGGGGCACAGGCGGGTCAACGCATTGTAAAATAGCATGTTATGGTCCTTTATCTTCTGATTCTGATAGTGATGATGAGGGATATTTTTCTGATGGTGGAGTCATGCCCCCTCTGAACTCTGTATAACCAATAAAAGACTGTGTTAATGTCAACACTTGAACATTTGTCAGTGGTCTTTCAGTATAACGATGCATGAAAAGCTTCTAAGCCGTATTTATTATACACCAGGATGTGTAGGGAGTTATGGAGGTGTGAATACCCTTTTTCAGGAAGCTAGAAAACATGATAAAAACCTAACCATGAAGCAAGTCAAGACATGGCTGTCAGGGCAAGACGCTTATACGCTTCATAAGCCTGCAAGAATTAATTTTCCTAGAAATAAAACAGTAGTGTCTGGCTTAGATCATCAATGGCAGGCTGACCTCATAGATGTCGCCAAATTTTCTAAGGAGAACCATGGAAAAAAGTACATCTTAGCAGTTATCGATGTATTATCTAAATATGCCTGGGCCTCCCGTTTATCTGATAAATCAGGGAGGGAAGTTACATCTGCCTTTCAGAATATCTTTCAAACAGGATGTGCACCCCGAAAAATACAGACAGATGCAGGTAAAGAGTTCTTGAATATTCCGCTGAAGAAACTTTTAGCACGTTACGGCATTCATCATTTTGTCACTCATAGTGAAACTAAAGCAGCTGTTATAGAGAGGTTTAATAGAACCCTAAAAAACAAACTCTGGAGATATTTCACAGCTAGAAATACCCATCGGTATGTGAACATTTTGGCAGATACTATTGAGGGGTACAATAACACCTACCATCATAGCATTGGGACTGCTCCTAACACCGTAAATTTGTCTAACGAAAGGCATGTGTGGATGAGGCTTTATGGGGTAGCTTTAAAAAGGAAAAGAAAGGAAAAATGTCTTAAGATGGGAGATCATGTCCAGACTCAAGGGTAAGTTTGAAAAGGGCTATCAGCAAACCTATACAGATGAGATATTTATCGTCAAAGAACTGCAGACAAGGGGGGAAAGAGTGTTGTATAGATTAAATGATTACACAGGTGACCCTGTAAAGGGGGCTTTTTACTTTGAGGAGCTCCAAAAGGTTCCTGCTGACCAACAGCGCATATACAGAATAGAGAAAATTATCCAAAAAAGAGGGCGGGGGAGACACAGAGAGTTTCTAGTCAAATGGACTGGATGGCCAGAGAAGTTCAACAGTTGGGTTAAGGAGACTGAAGTACAACATCTTTGATATGGCAGAGTTTTACATCACCCTTCCCAGCAATGCATCAGCAGCAAGTTTCCCCCAAAACAGAAATTCTAATTTTACTATTCAATTAGCGAGATCGTTGGATCTTCCAGGGTCATGGAAAGTAGGGCTAGCAAAGATGCAGTATCCGCATAGTTGGCACACATTAGCTTCTCCTGGATATTTTGAAATTGCTAATGAGAGAAAGAGATGGCATTTTTCTTTGAGAAGCGGGTACTATAGCAGCATCCGACAACTGTTAGAAAATATGAACAAGCTTATATCAAATGCCAAGGATGGACCTAAGACAACCCTACAGTATGATTCAGTGGTCGAAAAATTAACCTTAAAGGGAATGAACCACATACCATTCTAGTTAGCGGAGAACTTGGACATCTGTTAAGTATGTTCCCTGGATTCAGCACCTTATATGTTTACACAGACATTGTAGAGCTCCAGATAGTGGGTGACTTCTATGTGCCATTACTGCGCTGTGTGCCTGTGCAAGGGCAAGACAACAATTTCATCATAATAACCTATGACCGTCCACATTATGTACCAGTCAGCAAACATCACATCGATACCGTTACTATAGAAATCAAAACCGACCAGGAAAAAAACGTGCATTTTTATCACGGGAAGGTGATTGTCAAGCTTCATTTTAGACCTCGGAAAAGTGAAGGATAGTTGTAATCAAGGAGCATGGGAACCCTCAAGACTACGTGGCTTACTACAGGGCACAAGCCGGTGGCGGCCTTCCAGGCTTCTGAGGAGCCCCCAATATGTACGGGACAAGTTTAGGGGGTCTGTTCTGTGGGCTTTTTCGAAAAGCAATGCCTCTTTTGAGGCATGGATTAGAAATCATTAAGCCGCATGTGAAATCTGCTGCCAAAAACATTGCCAGAGATGTTGCGGGACATCTTGTATCCCAAGTTGTTGAAAGGGGGCAGGATGGATCAGGTTTGTTCATAGCCAGGAAGAATTATGCATCGGGCCCACCTATTCCATTTAAAAAGAGAAGACTTGTGAAAAAGACCCGTCATACCAAGAGGAGATGTGTGCAGAAGAGGAAGCCCTGTGACAAGGAAGACATATTCTAATACAATATGTCATTTATTCATTCTGCTTCAGAGGAATGTGTTAATCAGAACTGGATCTTTTTCAACTGGCACCCACACAGACCAGTATTGAAAACAGTACCTATGTCGAGATCCCTCCTTTATCAGCGCTAACACCCAATGCTCCCCTGGAATTTTTTATCACGGGGCATGGTGAGCATTACACGGATTTAAACAACACCCTGCTGTATGTGAGTTGCAAGATTGTAAAGGCTGATGGGATGGATATTGATGATGGGGCAAGGGTGGGCCTGACCAACTACCCTATAGCATCACTGTTTAACCAGCTGGATTTTACCTTGGGAGATCGGCTCATTACACAGAGCCATCATTGCTATTCTTATCGGGCCATGATTGAACTGATTCTGAACTTTGGTGGTGATGCGCTGGTTACCCAATTTACAGCTGGGGTTTTTTACAAAGATGACTCGGACCTCATGGAGAGTACTCTACTGACAGCTGCTGGGAACTCCGGTTTCAAAGCGAGAGCAAGACATACGGCTGGTAGTCGTAAATGGGATTTTATAGGGCCTCTGCATAGCGATCTGTTTTTTCAAGATAGACTGCTGATTAACGGCGTTGATGTAAAAGTCAAACTCACAAGAAGCAGAAATGAATTTTGCGTGATGAAGGATGGCAATGAGAATTATAAAGTGCAACTCCTGGTGGCTTCTCTCTTTGTAAAACGTGTAAAAGTAGCCCCGGGAGTGCGCCTTGGCCATGCAGAAGCTTTGCTCACCTCCAATGCCAAATACCCCATTGATCGAGTGGGGATGAAGGTTTACAGCATTCCTGCAGGTAGCCTTGTATGTAATCAGGAAAATCTATTTCTGGGGCAGCTACCTAAACAATTAGTGATTGGGTTT
>NW_015388605.1:42737-56779 GCF_001527695.2 Protobothrops mucrosquamatus
TATGTGAGTATGGACACACTGCAGCTCCTCCACTTGTTCTCTGGAAATACTGCCTTTCTAGGGGTCTACCCTTGTGACCTACTACCCCAGAGACATATCTCTAAAAGACCTTTTGGATTAATTGTAAATACTCACCCTCACACTCTGCCTGGTGAACACTGGCTGGCCCTCTACTTCCCATCTCCTGGATATGGCGAATATTTTGATTCTTATGGAAGGCCGCCGGATAGCCCTGACTTTCCTGCCTCTATAGTGATGTTTTTAGAGCAGCAAGCTGAGAAGTACACATTTCACCAACGTCAACTGCAGCATCCCAGCGCTGTGACATGTGGGCAACACTGTGCATTTTTTCTACTGAACCGGACTAAAGGAGTGGACTATGAAAATATTTTAAAGATGTACTCCAATGCCGATATTAAAAATGATCAAATGGTAAAGCTGTTTGTAAAAACTATAAAGGTGGGAAGGGGGCTTGGAACTTGTAACCATCACCAATGCAGGCAGACATGCCTGCCTTATTGTAAAATAAAAAAAAAGACTTAAACGTTTTTATTTGTTTCACTGTGTTTTTATTCATTTTACAAATTGAGCCAGTCACCAAACTTAAACCTACTTCTAGGATTTAATGTCCAAGGGCTAGAGGGTGTACCGGTAATCAGAGGCTTCTGAGTCCCAAAAGGGGGTGTCATAACAGAGACGGGGCTAGTAGCAGTTTCATCCTTAGGAGATTTTGCCTTTCCAATCTGGAACAGATAGATAACTCAGAGGAACAAACAGAAAATATTGCTTTATTCTGGGAATCCCAACAATGACTTACAGTTTGTAGAGGTGCGTCCAAAATAGGTTTCTGCAATTTGATTGTCCCACAGGTAAATTGATATTAGATTTTCCCCTCTTCTCCTTCTTAAATATCACATGTTGGCGTGCCCATGAGATCTCCAACCGTGTAGCTGGAAGCCATGGGCTGAATGAACAAAGGCAATCCCATGTGGCTAGTGTCCAGGAAGTATCCCAATTACCTTTAGAAACTCCTCCCATTGACCTATTAACAAACCCAGTCTTTAACCCAATAACTGCCAGGGTCCAGAACACTCCCCGCTTGGAAATTTAAATTTCCACTACTAACTAACTGAAATAGCAAAACCATAGCATTAAGGCATGCACTACTCATTGTTCACTATCTTGTGACTAAATAGGTAAATACAGTATTAAATATGCATAACTATAAAGTAAATATAAAACATGCACAAATATAAAAAAGAGGAAGCAAGTGTTACATCAAACAATGCATAAACACAATACATAATTTGAGGTTTGATCTTCTGGTTCAGTCTTCATCAGCAATGGTGCCAACCTGGTGATCAGCCTGGTACAAGTGTCTTTGAGTCACGACCTGACTCTCATGGCTTCACGACCTGGACCTCAGCTTGGCAAAGTAGTTCATCAACTGGGTGGGCCCATTGCGCAAATCTCATGGGCCAATAGTTCTGGTATACATTCTTGTCTCTGAGAGAGACAAGGTCTTCTTCCTGTAAAAGAAACTGGAACCAAATCTGGAACAGAAAACTGGAAGCCAAGGCTTTTCAGGAACAAAGGGAACTAGATTCACAGGATACTCAGGAACTGAAGAACCTGGAAAAACAGGAACAGCTGGGTCTGGAAACACAGGAACAGCTGGAACTGAAGAATCAGGAACAACAGCTGGAACTGAAGAATCAGGAACAACAGCTGGAAATAGATGGAGGATCAATCTTCTAGTTCATTCTTCGTCAGCAGTAGAACCAGATCAGTGATTGGCCTATTGTAAAGCCTTTTCACGAGAGTCTTTGAGTCACGATCTGACTCATGTGGTTTCACGATCTGGATCTCGACTTGACGAACTAGTCCATCAGAACTGGGTAGGGCCCGATGCACAAGTCCCATGGGCCAGGAGTTCCTATGGTGTCCTTGTCTTTTAACAAAACTAGATCTCCTTCTTGTAGATTGGGCTCTTTGGTCTTCCACTTACAGCAATTCTGAAGGGTAGACAAGTATTCTTGCTTCCAGCGTTTCCAGAAGGTGTTGGCCATTAGCTGAACTTGCCTCCATTGCTGTTTATACCTGTCTTTGGGAACAAATTTCCCCGATGGTGCTGGCCAATCGCCTGTCTTCTGAGTTAATAGTGTAGCTGGGGTGAGGATGGTCGGATTTTCAGGATCTGCAGAGACTGGAACCAACGGTCGAGCGTTGACAATCGCTGCTACTTCCGCCAGAAGGGTAGTGAGTACCTCACGCGTCAGTGTGAGTGTCTTGGTCATCATAGAGTTCAGGATTTTGCGGGCTACGCCAATCATGTGCTCCCATGCTCCTCCCATGTGAGATGCATGGGGAGGATTGAAGGTCCACACACAATCTTGGGCCTTTAGGTACTTGTCGATGTCAGAATCAGGACGAATGCCTTCGGCAATCTGCAGTTCCTTGCAGGCCCCGACAAAGTTAGTGCTGTGGTCGGACCTAAACACCTTAACGGGCCTCTGTAGGCTTGGAATCTTCTCAGAGCATTGATGAAACAAGAAGTGTCCATAGATTCTATGACTTCAAAATGGACCGCTCTAATGCTGAGACATGTGAAAAGTACGGCCCATCGCTTGCTGTTGGCTTGACCACCTCTGGTTCGACGAGCGGATACTGACCAAGGTCCAAATACATCTAGACCTACGTTAGTAAATGGTGGTCCTGGGATAAAGTGCTCGGGTGGTAGGTCAGCCATCAGCTGGTGTTGTATTGCACCTCATTGTTTTCGGCAATGTAGACATTTGTACAGGACAGAGGCGACACATCCTTTGGCTCCCACGATCCAGAAGCCCGCCGCTCTTATTGCACCTTCCGTGAAGTTTCTACCTTGATGATGGACGGTTTTGTGACAGTGTTGAACTAACAAGTATGTGACATGTTGGCGGGCTGGAAGGATGATAGGGTGCTTGAAGTCTGAGGCTAACTCAGCCTTGTCTAAACGTCCTCCTACTCAGAGCAAGTTGTAACTATCCAGAAATGGGTTCAATTTCAGTAGTGAACTAGATTTAGGGATAGCCCTTTTAGCTTCCAAACATTCGACTTCCAATGGGTATGAGTCTCGTTGCACACTTCGAATAATCCCTCTCTTGGCTTGGAGACAGCTGTCTGGGAAGCTCATCTCCCGGTGCAGGAAACGGACAATCATTGCCACACCTGCTACGAGGGGTCTCCATCTGGAGAATCGTTTGAAGTGAGCGGGGTCTAGATGGCGGCCAGATGGTTTTCCTGTCTCCTTAATATCTGTAGACAGGCAAATAATCTGGTCAGTCATTTTTTTGCCCTGTCTGAGCGGTTTGTTGGGAACCTGGGGTCGCACTTCGTCATCCTGATCTGGGTCTAGCAGCTCATAGCGTTCTGGCATTACTGATGCCTGGCCGTATGGATATGTCAAAAACTCGGGACCCTTTAACCAGATCGAGTCTTCCAACTGTGATGCAGGAATCGACCATGTAGCCTGGTCTGCTGGATTCTGATCTGTTGGTACATATCGCCACTGATCAGGATTTGAGGATCTTCTGATCCTTTCCACTCTATTACTTACATAGACGTAAAAGCGCCTGCTACGATTGTGAATGTAGCCTAGTACCACCTTGCTGTCTGTGTAGAAGGTGGTGGATTGCAACTCGAGATCCATCTCCTTTGTTATCAGGTCTGCTATCTCTACGGCAAGGACAGCACTGCAGAGTTCTAACCTGGGTATGGTGTGACCTTGTAGTGGTGTTAGTTTCGCCTTTCCCATGACAAAACCAACGTTGCACCTCTCCCCACTGTAGATTTTGATGTATCCTACAGCTGCAATCGCCTTTGTTGAAGCGTCTGAGAACACGTGTAGCTCCTTCCGTGTTGCGACGGCAAGTGGAAGGGGAACATATGTGCGCTGTATATGGACGCTTTGGAGACAACTCAGGGATCTGCACCACGTCTCCCACTCTTGCTTGTGTTCTGGCGGAAGCGGCTTGTCCCAGTCTGTGGTGTGTTGGGAGAGTGAGCGCAGGAGAAGCTTTCCTTGGACTGTTATGGGTGCAGCGAAACCCAGAGGGTCGAACAGGCTGTTTACTGTGGACAAGACTCCTCTTCTTGTGAAAGCATTGTCCTTTGCCGGGGTTCTGAAGGTGAAGACATCCTCTTCAAGTCCCAAGACAAACCGAGACTACGTTGGAAGTGAGGATCGTCTGTGCCAAAGTCGAGGTCTTTTAGACCTTTAGCGTGGTCTTCAAGATCAAAAGCCGCCAAGACTTCTTTGCTATTGGATGCAATCTTGTGCAACCTAAGGTTGGCTGCTGCTAACATCTGCCGTGTCCTTTTTATTAGGTCTACAGCTTCTGCAGGAGTGGGTACGGATCTTAAGCCATCATTGACGTAGAAGTCCCGTTCTACAAAGTGCCTGGCATCGGCCCCGTATTTGGCCTCACCTATTCGGGCAGTACGTTGCAGACCGTAGTTAGCGATTGCGGGGGAAGAACCGTTTCTGAAGATGTGCACCCGCATTCTGTATTCGCTTACCTGCTGATTGTGTTGGTCATCGCTGAACCACAGGAAGCGTAGGTAATCTCGATGGTCTTCTCTGACATAGAACGAATAAAACATCTGCTGGATGTCAGCCATGACTGCTACGGCTTCCTTTCTGAAATGGATGAGCACTCCGAGCAGACTGTTGATGAGATCGGGCCCTGTGAGGAGGACCTTGTTCAAAGAGATGCCTTGGTGCTGTGCACTGTCGTCAAAGACTACCCTTATCTGTCCTGGCTTTTGTGGGTGGTACACCCCGAAGAATGGTCGGTACCAGCATTCTTCACCTTCCTTCATTGGTGGAGCAGGCTCTGCATGTCCATTCTGGAACATCTTTTCCATGAACTCTACTAAATGCGTTTTCATTTCCGGCTTCTTCTGCATGACTCTCCTTAGATTGTTGAGTCGCAATAGGGCTTGCTAACGATTGTTAGGAAGGCGCTGCCTGGGTATACGAAAGGGTAGTGGGGGTACCCAACTCCCCAACTCCCTGTGTCATCCTCTTTGTCCATGAGCTCTAGAAATTCTTTGTCTTCTATTGACAGGTCTATATCGTTGTCATTTTTGTTGGTCTGGAAAACTGTCATTCCTAGAGCGGGCTTGGCTGTCGAAAGCGTGAAGTGTTCTTGGCAAGGTTTCATGTGGGACGCTCTTCCGTTCTTAAGAATGGAACTTCCTGCCACGCACATCTGGGTGGGGGCTTGCAGCCGATCGACACAGACTCTTCCTGTGATTACCCATCCAAGCTCCATCTTAAGGGCAATCGGGCTGCCTGATGGACCTCTGACTATATCTTTATAGGTAAAGGAGTCGGGGGAGTCTTGTCCCAACATGAGTAGAATTTTGGCCTCGGGATCTAAGGGAGGTATGTGATCCGCGATATGTGACAGGTAAGGTAAATGTCTTGCCACTTCTGGTGTTGGAATTTGACTGTGGACATTTGGTAGGGAGTCCCATTCTGTTACTGGCGGCAGTCGGAACCCTGCGCTTCCATCCAAGGACTCTATGTATAGTCCGTAGTCTTTCCTCCCCGCCGTGCTCTGAGGCACTGTGAGCGTAGAGACTGTGTATAGCGCTTCCTCAGTTGGTACATCAAAAAGGTCGAAGAATTCTGATTTAGCAATTGTATGGGTGCTTTGCGTATCAATCGCCACGTACATCTTCACAGCTTCTTCCAGACGTCCTTTGGGGTAGACCTTAGCCAGACAGATGTGAGGACGTGGTGAGTCACCACATATCACCGTGCAGTGGGACACGATCGTTTCTGGATGCTGTTTGGGAGCATGTTGGGGCTCCTTCATCGGGGATGCTTGTTGTGACTCCTCAGAGGGCTTCTTAGTTTCTAGATGTAGGGCTGCTGGGTGCTTGTTACTGTCACACAAGTGACATTTCACTCTAGCTGTGCAATCTTTGGCCATGTGCTCCATGGAGTCACAGCATTTGAAACATATCTTACTTTTTTTGAGTAGGGTCTTTCGGTCATCTAGTGATATTTTTCTAACTTCTCTGCAATCATTTAGAGAGTGTGAGGACTTGTGGATTAGACAAGTCAGGCCTCTTTTAGTTGGATGAGGGTTCGACTGAACACTCCGTGGTGTTCGTTCGTCTGGGGGCTTCTTTGGGAGAGGCGTGATGTCTGTTTCGTACACTGAAAGGGTGTTTCTTTCCTTCGTAGCTTGGATGGGGCGCTTGACGACATCAGAGTTTTGACTGCTTCGCTTGGTCATTGGAGAGTGTGCTTCTCTGATGGAGAGGTATAGAGGGTCGTTGTAGAGGTCAGCCTGGTCACTGATAAAATCAGCAAGAAGCGTAAAGGGGGGGATTTTGTTTTGGTTGCTTTTCCTGTAAGCCCGAGAAAACTCGATCCATTGTTCACCTATCAACCGTGGTAGTTTTTGGATGATAGGATTTTGTGTCCTGAACAAGTCAAGGCAAGCTAATCCCGGCAAGGTGGGATCCTGTTGTGCTGTCTGTAATTGAGTAATGAGCAACGAGAATGTCTTCAGCTGCTCACGTTCGTTGAGTCTTATGTTGGGGAAACTGAAAACGTGGTCCAGGAGCGCGGACTCTGTCATTGTAGGTCAGTGGTTCTCAACCTGTGGGTTGGGACCCCTTTGGGGGTTGAACAACCCTTTCACAGGGGTCGCCTAAGACCATCGGAAAACACATATTTCCGATGGTCTTAGGAACCGAGACACCGCTCCTCTATCTCTTTGCCCTCCTCTTGGCTCTCTCTCTCTCTCTCTCTCTCTCTCTCTCTCTCTCTCTCTCTCTCTCTCTCTCTCTCTCTCTCTCTCTCTCTCTCTCTCTCTCTCTCTCTCTCTCTCTCCCCGCCTGGGCGCTTCTCCAACCAGGCTGGGCAGAGCCGGCGGAACGGCCTTCCCCCCTCCCTGGCCAGCTGGATGGGGGGTTGGGGGTCACCACAACATGAGGAACTGTATTAAAGGGTCGCGGCATTAGGAAGGTTGA
Organism: Protobothrops mucrosquamatus; assembly: GCF_001527695.2. Lineage (NCBI taxonomy): Eukaryota > Metazoa > Chordata > Lepidosauria > Squamata > Viperidae > Protobothrops > Protobothrops mucrosquamatus. The sequence goes on from NW_015388605.1 coordinate 49,770, forward strand.
GAACCACTGCTGTAGGTTCACTGTAGTCCTTGTCAAGTGCCTCCCAAGTCTTTGCAAGACCGATATCAGGATCACCCAGATGGGACACGAAGATGTTGTTCACTGTGATTACGGATTTTGGCCCTAGCCAGGCTGTCAGCTGGACAAGTTCTTCATCTGGCCCAGCCCTTTCCTGGTTGATGGCGCGCTTGAAGATGTGCTTCCACAATAAGTAGTCTTTTCCTGGTTTGTCGGAGAATCTTCATACTCCTCTGGCTGCCAAGTCCAACCTTCTTCCAACATACATTGGGGAATGCATCGATTCCATATGTGGGCTGTATCTTGGTGGAGGTAGTGCATCCCTTCTGGGAGCGGGGGCATGCGCCATGGGTAGCTGGTAACCTCCTTCGGCATATTGTTGGCTGAGGGTGGTTTGCCATGTCACATGCGAGGGACCTTGTTGACTTGGTCTGAACTCCTCTGCTCTGGTGTTGAGCTGAGGGAATCCAAATTCCTGTGTACTTACTTGTTGGAGGGTCTCTCGTCTTTCTGGTGGAGCGTAGCTGGCTCCTTGGTAGGCTGCCTCCTGTTGGCATAACAGGGACTCCAGTGTGGCTCGAGCTCTTTCAATCTCATCCCCGAGCGATGGCTGGTTCTGCTGTGGGGCCGGTGGCGCAGCAGGTGGAACCATCTGATTGCCATCAATGGTGAGGTTCGGTGGGTTCTGTGGGGCAACAACGGTGGAAAGATCTTGTTGCTCTCCCCGCTGTGTAGCCGTTGCCGTTGCTGGAGGGCCCATCCGGTTGCCATCAAAGGTGTGGTTCGGTGGGTTCAATGGAGCAGCAATGATGGGAAGGTCTCATGGCACTGCCTGCTGTGTGGCCATTGCCATTGCTGGTGGACCCATCTGGTTGCTATCAAAGGTATGGTTTGGTTGGTTCAATGGGGCAGCAATGATGGGAAGATCTCATGGCCTAGTTGTCGCGACATCAACTCTGTGGCTGACTGGCACATCTAGCCGTTGAGATTCTTCTGTTCGTCTACTCAGTCTCGGGGGGCTTGTGGCTAGCTGTGGTCTCACCTGTTCACGTTGAAACGCACTTTGGTTGTCCACATAGGCCTGTACTCGGCTACGCCGTTCTTCGTTTTCCGATTGTTCCCTATTGGGCAAGAAATTGGTGTTCTGTAGTGTTTTCTGAAAGCTTTCTGCTCTAGCCATTTTGTCTGCCATATCTCGTTGGCTTTGAACAAATTCAAGCTCTTCTTGAGCGTCTTTTCTTTTGGCCTTCATTTTAGCTGCTATAGCTTTTCGTTTAGCTTCCAATTGAGCTGCTTCAATTTCTCACTCATTCTTCATTTTGACTGCCTCAATTTCTCGCTCGTTCTTCATTTTGACTGCCTCAGCTTCTAGTTTGGCTTTTATTTCAGCCTCTTCGAGATCTATGGCCGCCAGTTCCTTCTTTTTCTGCCGCTCCTCCTGAATCACACGAAAGACTGCTTTGGCAGCTTTGGCATCAATGATTGCTTGCTCCGCTTGTGAAATTCGAGATGCTCGGCTGTGACGAGAAGATGCTTTCGAATTGCGGGAGGCGCCTGTGACATGTGATTATTGTGACACACTGGAATGTGCCTTGGATATGTGGCGAAAGGATGAGGCCCTTCCAGACGCATGGGATGGAGCCACGTGCGACCGTTGGGACGGTGCGTGTGAATGGCAGGAAACTTCAGACTCGGCCCTGTCGACCAGTCTGTCCCTCAGGCGAGGCTCGCGCTCTGGAGAGCATTGTGGGCTCCCTAGAAGCTTCTTGCGTTCCTCATTTAGTAGCTTGAGGCTTTGCATCTCCCTACCGACACTTGAGTCTCTTAATTGCTCCTGAATGGCCTTGAGTTGCCGTTCGGAGTCCATCCATTGTGCGAAGGCATCTTCCTTATCTCCTTCCAGTGCATGCACACATTCAGGGGAGAGATCCTCCTTTTGCTCTTGGTAGAGTTTGTGCCATCTCTCCCAGCATCTTTCATGGCACTTGTACACAGTGTCCCATTTCTCCAACAGGTTCCATCGCATGACTTCAGTTGGCTTTCTTTGTTGTCTCAGATCATAGTGACTCTGAGACGTCTTTGGCCTTACTGAGGCTTGAGCTTCAGCTTCTGTGTACAGGTCAAGGGTGGCTGTTTGCAGCGCTTCTCCTTGGCCGGCTGGTTGGGGTGTCTCAACTAGGCTGGTTGGTTGAACCCCTTCATCTAAATCAGTGGGACACTCTGCCATGGCTAGGATAGGTTCAGTACACTTCCTAGCTATTTTGAAACAAATTTGAAGAACTTCTCTCTTTGACCACTAGGGGTCGCTACCTGCAGATCAGCTTCAGAGGTGCTGTCTGTGGGTGGAGGTGCCACTGGGTGCGTTCTCCTGTGCTTGTGGGTACTTCAGCGTAATTCACCTGTTCACCACTAGGGGTCACTTTCTGCGTATCAGCTACCGGGTACTCTTCTGTTGGGGTACACCCTTTGTCCACTAGAGGGCCTTCTCTGGGCGTGATTAAAGGCTTGCGTGTAGCTCCTCCTTTAACCACTAGGGGGCGTCTGAAGAAAGACCAACCAAATTCTTCCTATTACCACGTTCCTGCTGGTGGCCAGCGAGAGAATGTAGAGGTACAGACTCCCACCTGGTCATTAAGTTGCAGGCTGGAACCCCTTGGTCGTCAGCTTGTGGTAATAAGCCAGGATAATTAGCTATGCTTCCTTCTCCTTGATCCCTCAAACTGGAACAACTTGGTGTTCAGCCCTTTTAGGGGTGTTGGTAGCTTGGGATAAATTTAAGTAACTTGCCCTTAACTAACAGAGTCACTCTGTGCAGTCAGTGATGCTGCTTTTAGCTTGGCTTGATATAAGCCTGCTATGTGCTGAATTAATTATCAAGTTGATGTAATCCACATTTAATTGCTAGAAGATTGCTGTAGAAAAGACAATTTGGCCACCAGGGGACGGTGCTGTATTTCTAGTGGGGTTGGTTCTGCCCCTACCTCCTTATTCCATTAACACCGGTTGAAATTCCAGGCATTCCTAAGGGAGGAGGGAGTTTGGCCTCTTTTGCCAGAGCTGTGTTGGAGAGAGCAGCTTAATTGCTTAATTGCTTTCCTTAGTAGTCCAGTTGCTAAGGTAAGCAGACAAAAGGGACAGGGGATAATTGTCTTTTATTGCCCTGGAAGGGGCCCCTTCTGCCTTTCTCTCTCTAAGAGAAACAAATTCCTTGTGCAGCGACTTTCCTGGGAGTTTTGTAGAGGTTTAACAACATCAAACTGGATTAACACTTTGCTACATGGCATGTTAAGTTCATTTTCCCTTGAAACCATTCCTCATTGCCTCAGGACCTTAAACTGCCGGCAAGGAAAGGGGGAAGCGGGGTTTCTATGGCAACTGCTCTCCTCTCTTGAACGGAGATACATGCAAATGGCTTAATGGCTTGCAGAGTTTACCAGCAAATTAACAATACAATGCACTGAATCATACCTTCTTTGAAACGCTGTCTGCCAAGCAGATACAGTGACATTTCTGTTGCGGGCAATCCTTGGAAATCAGTCACATTGAGTTACTTTCACATGCAAGAGAGTCTTTTCTTTACTTCTTTAAAGTTTGAAGATCAGAGGAAAATTAATCTCATCAAATTGCTATTGCAGGAGATCAGAGGAGAATTAACTTATATCAATTTACTATTCTGTCCTAGACAGGAGATTTTGCCTTACCAATCTGGAACAGATAGATAACTCAGAGGAACAAACAGAAAATATTGCTTTATTCTGGGAATCCCAACAATGACTTACAGTTTGTAGAGGGGCGTCCAAAATAGGTTTCTGCAATTTGATTGTCCCACAGGTAAATTGATATTAGATTTTCCCCTCTTCTCCTTCTTAAATATCACATGTTGGCGTGCCCATGAGATCTCCAACCGTGTAGCTGGAAGCCATGGGCTGAATGAACAAAGGCAATCCCATGTGGCTAGTGTCCAGGAAGTATCCCAATGACCTTTAGAAACTCCTCCCATTGACCTATTAACAAACCCAGTCTTTAACCCAATAACTGCCAGGGTCCAGAACAGGGGGTGTCATAACAGAGACGGGGCTAGTAGCAGTTTCATCCTTAACAACCAGAGAATCTTTCAACTTTTCTATTTGTTCTTTAACAGTTGTAGACCCCAACACAGAAGTTGGAACATTCACCTCAGCCATAGCATTCATAAAGTCATCCCAGCCTTTAGGTTTCCGCTTCTCAGTAGGGGCTCGGTGTTGCGAGGCTCCTTTCACCAAGTCTAAAATATTAGTACCAGGAATAGGGACCTCTTTGTATAAAAAGGTACCATGATCATCCCAGGTTGAGACGTCCTGATGCTGTTTCAAAAGTTCTGCATTTTTCCTGTAACGGGTGCTCACACCCCTTAGGATCTCATCCATCGCTGTGTCCTGTGGAGTTGGCTGTGGTGGCTGTTCTAGTAATGTTGGAAGTGGCCGAGGCTCTTCCGGTGGATAAATGAGATTCAGTCTGTCCTTTTCAGACTCATTTTGCCTGGTCAGCCTTAGATACCTCTGCAGTGCAGAATTGTAGAGCTTAATCTTGTCATCCTCACACAAATCAGCTCTCTGAAGAATGGTACGCATCTCATCATCCAACCGGTTAGTAGCTATAGCGCCCATAGTAGGCGGCCTGCCCTGTAGCTGCTCCATCTGATGACGCGACACCAGATACATTTTCTTGGCTAACAGGCTAGTCAACAGCGGAATAGCTGTCCCTAGTAAGGGCCTGATAAAACCACCCGACTGAAGTATGATCTGCTTCTTCTTTTTGAGTGAGACCTTTCTATCACTCAACTTTTTAATGACACCTTTCTTTCTCTTTAGAGATCGGTATTGTGAAGGTTTCAGAGGAAGGTTTCCTTTTAGGGTGTTCAGAGCTATTTCTGCTATTGCCCCCACCAGGTCATTATTAGCATTGCATAAGATGGCTTTTCTCTGTCTTGGTCCAGCCTTTACTAAGATTTTTAAAAGACCCCAATTTCTACGTACCCTCTCTGACATCTTAAATGAACTAGTGCTAAGGTAACTGGGCTACTGCTTTTTACACTTCTTTTTCATTGTGTAAACAGTAGGCCAATCAGGCGGGAAGAGGCCTGTTCTCAACCTGTAGGATTCTGGAGTGGTGGCTGCCAAATCTACCAAAAGGTACCCATGTGGTTTGCGAGTGGCATCTTGGAATACTTCTAAAAAATACTTTGTGTTAGTGGGGTACATCTGCCTGGCCAGTGTGACAATTTGCATCTGATCACGGGGGCTGCTGAACAAAACCAAATATTTGGAATTCAGAGCTATTGTTCTCATTTTCTTACCTTGAAAGAACAGATTTTGTAGTATGAGAATAATGCTCAGGTTTCTGTGATGGACGTACTGTGTAAAAGCCTTCTCTATTTGATCACTGTCACTGGCCAATGCCATGAGATCATCTATCACGGCTAGAGTGATTTGATTTGGCGGAAACAAATCATCATCTTCAAAAGAAGACGGAAGCCCCTCCATAATCTTAATATAAGGGAATTTATTAAGCAGTTCTTTGTACAGAGGTTGCCAACAACTATAAAACCATACAATATTTTGAGGCATTTGAGACAACACAACATCGCTATGTTCTAACATTTGCTTGATAAAAAAAGATTTGCCAGAATTGGACGGTCCACTTATAATACAGGAGAAAGGGTGTACAAATTGTGCAATGTTTTTCCCCATCCTTAATAACAGTAAGGCAGCGTACAGTAATCCTCACTCTTTAATAACCTTTTATTATACACTACTTTTAGAGTTTTTCGTAGGACCCGCGTTTCTAGAGTCCACTGTTTCTTAACCCTAACAATCCCCAGCTGTTCTACCTTGATCTCCTTTTTTCTCTCTGCACCAGACAGACAATAATCATCTACCAAATCTTTCAAGCTGTCAAAATTAACCTTGTTGCTATTACCACAGTTTAACGTGGTCCCCTTCACCTTTAGCACCGCTTCACCATTGGACAAAGCATAAGCATACGTTTTGGGACCGGCCGCAACAAACTCTGTTATCGTAGTGTTTGGTGGAATCTCACTTGTCAGCTGTCCTAAATAATCACCCAAAGGAGGTGTCCACGCCCCTTCTCTACTTACAAAAATGACTGAATCGGTGTCATGGTACAGGCACCTATCGCCCAGACCGTCCAGTAGCCTGTATAATTCCAGCCGTGCATAAGCAGTAGTAAAGCTGGCAATAAATACATTAGTGCATGTGGATTTGGTGGGATGGTTCTTGGCTGTTTTCCACGTCACAACGGCTGTCTCTGTATCCACGAACTCACATGAGGAAACATCATAATAGGGCACAAAAAGGTATTTGAATAAATCCTCAGGGTTTGTCACCACGGATGTAGTCAGGTGATTGGTGCTTTGACCAAACTTGCCCAACAGCGAATTTAAAAACAGTTTGGCAATCTGTCTTTTAGCAGGATTTACTTCAATGTGGTCACGTCGTAAGCAGAGACCTTCCATCTTTTCATAATCCTGAATATATTGCTCTTCATCCTGTTTTGTTTTGCACCAGTCAGGGTAACCACTGGCCTCCTGTTTCTGTCTGAGATGCGTGTTCATATAACCTGAAAATAGCTCCTTTGATGTTCTTTCAAAATGCCAGATCTCAAAGATTTCAACAATTCTGTAACCTTTTTCTAATGCTACATTCAATTCAACGGTACACCATGTTCCAGTCAGAGCTCTTTCCTCATCACTGTGTTTACAGGGGGTGGTTTGCAGTTTTTCTGTGCAGGCTGTGCACAAACTAAACATTAATTTGCCCCCTGATTTGTGGGGTAGGATTGGGAAATAGAGATTCCTTGGCGGGTACACTTTGACTTTGGCCAGCCCAAAATATTGATTTATGTCCCCAAAGTTTTGGTAGATGATTTGCGGATGGCCAATTGGGTACTCCTTGGTCTTATTCACAAACGGGTACAAACTGGTGAAATCATAG
>NW_015388605.1:58403-61649 GCF_001527695.2 Protobothrops mucrosquamatus
TCATTTCCATCACCTGTTCCCTAAATCGAATACAGGCCTCTCTTAATATATCTACATCTTGTCTGCAATAGTAAGCCAGAGCCTTCTTTAGTTTAAACACAGTACCTGTATTAGCAGAGTGCCATTTCATGAATTCTTCTCTCTCCCCGGGCATCATGGTTTCAGGACTGTAATACTTGGTTTCAGGGAGTGGTCCCACATAGTCTTGATTGGCCATTGTATTGAACAAGTGGGGGAAATATCCTTTGCTGCCTTGAAACCCCATAGCTTTGGGTAATTTGCTTAATTTAAGGGGCAAAAATGAGAGGCTATCAATAAACCGGATCTTATAATCCGGTAGGGTGATACACAGCAGTTTAACCCCCTGACTTATAAGCTGAACCCTAACCTTTTCACGGATCAACTGCCTCAGTACTAGGTACCCGTCATAACCTTTGGAGTTGTGAGCGATAAAAGTACAGCCTTTAAACTTATGATTTATAAAATTCTTTACAAACTGCTCCAGGCATCTAACACCATAACAATCCCACCTCACAATATCTTTATCATCCCCATCCTTCAACATATCCCTGGCGCATGCATAATTAGGTATATGGATGCCTGTCTCCTGACAGCATTCAAAATCATAAATGATATACCTTTCACCAATTCGCAGCCGGTCCAACAAATCTAGAAAGCATAAATGCCCTTCCAAGCTTTTAACCTTCTCAGAGCACTGTCGACACTTGGTTTCCTTGCACTTTTTGTGGGGGCTAAAGACGTAAACCCCACATGTTTTACAATATTCTTTATTCTTACAGTCAACTTTTCCCTCCATAGCGAGCTGTGTGTGTCTTTCAAGACACACCTTAGAGCGGCAAAGCTCTTTGCACCTATAGCAGCACGTCTTCTCCTCCACCACCTGCTGACATTCTTGGTTGAGGCATGCTCTGCAGATATATTGACAGCCATGACTAAATTTGTGGTGGTAGGGTGTGTGGCAGAATTTATAGAAATATCGTTCACCCAGGAAGCCCTTGATATTTTTGATGCCATAATAATGCTTGTCGTGTAACAATATAAACACTATTTTTTCTTGCTGGGGGCTACCTGTGACAAAAAACCGCCATCCGTCCTGCATATAAAACAAGATCTTTATAGTGACCCTTAAATATTCTTCAAAGAGGTGTATCTGAGAAAAGTCAATTTTGTTTTCTGTGGAAACCCCCAGTCTATTGTGAAGTTCCCTGGCCCTGGTAATAATTTCTTGATTTCCAACATCCCCCCCAATCAGCCAGAGCAAACAGCTAGCAAAACACAGAAATTCACCTCCCACATTGAAATCTACTAGGTGCTGTCTTTTTTTCTCCAGTACTCTGGTGAGCAGCACGGTGTTTAACTTCCTAAGACCTCCCCCCTCCTTGTTCTTCATGACTGTAACCACTAATTGCAAACTACCCCCCCACAATATCTCTGCCTTACGTTGAAGCAGATTTTCAACACTGGTCAGGAAATCACCGGCATTTAAATCATTCATATACCTCCTAAGAGAAAAGAGAGGATGATTTAACCCCTCGGCATCCAGCCAGAGTTGAACAAAATTGTTTGGACCTATGTCCCTAGCAACATTATTCAAAAGAGTCTTTATTGCATTATGAATAGCCTCTATAGCCTCTACAAAAGACTGGATTCGGTCAAGATTAACAAATCTATAGCGATGATAATATTCCACAACCCTGAAATTTCGGATAGGCTTCTCCCATTCCTGTACCATATCCAGATAAACATTGTTCATATTCTGAGAGTTTGCAGAGTTAGGGGCTTGTAGCTGTGGCATAGAATGACATATCTCCCCGTCTGATTGAGATGCAGGCATGGAATCACATTTATGACTGTCTGCTGGGGATGCGGGAAGTCCACCTCCATGCATTTTTGCTTTTTTGCAGGCCGGCTCTGGTTAAACAAACAAAAAAACAAAAGGCTATCACCAACATTCCTAATAATGTAATACCCCCCCCTTAGTTTCTAAAAAATAATACTAATGGTTTTGTAGTTGGATAAAATGCTAGATATTATACCTCCTAACAGCATTCGTGTTGTGTAGCTTGTGCAAGGCTGAGGACTCATGACATGCTGGGCCCCTTGGGGATATGTAAAGTCCACAAATGGCTGGTCATCCTCCCATTCTGAAGGAAAAGAAAAATCCCAATGGTCAGAATTGTTGCAGAAATGTTTACCAGAATCTAAATGTATGAAAGTATGAAAGACAAATACCTTCATAAGCCCTCAAACATTCTGAGTCTGTCAATTCATTCTAGTGAAATAAAACAATCAATCAGTCAAGCAGACAAAAATATTATAAAACTCCATTTTGCATCTAAGTGTTTCAAAAATTAGCCATAAAACTACTTACAATAGTGGCTTCCATTCTGAAAAAGGTCTTCTTAGCAGATCAAATGGCTCCGGAGGTACAGATATGCCAGAAACCAGCAAATGTGCCTAGACCAGTATGGACCCTGCTTTTGTATACGCTGGTGATGTCACAAATTAATCACATCAGAGGAGGTGTGTTCTTCACAACTTTTGCAAAGCTACATTTGAATAGTACATAATGTCACAAAATAATCACATCAGAGTTGATGAGTTCTTCACAACTTTCACAAAACTGGCCAGCCCCGCCTCATCAGGAAAACCCAATTGAATAATATCCCATAAGCTTTGATTAAATTGTGTTTAACATCTGCCAAAGTTAAACAAGGGTTAAAAGAAAAACAATACATCTTTCATGTGATTTGTAAAGCCCATTTTATTATAAATTTCATAGCATTAAGAGCTTCTTGTAATTAATTTCTGTTACATTTTGGCATATGAATCTCTTCAGAGACAATGGCAATTCAGATTCAATCTTTGACATTAATGACAGTGGTTTACGGCTCTTTTCGATACGCTGTATGAATGTCTTGAGAACATCAAGGGAATCCCGGGTGAAATATAAATTATTCATTTTGTCAGAAATACTGATGATGATCCAGAGAACATGAGGCATAGAAAGTCTAAAGCATAAGCTGTTAATATGTTCTGTTTCACTGGTGCCATCCACATGGTCTTCATCTGATTCTAGGCATCCCATTAAACAGTGGTGTAATATTTTAATGATACACGCTTTCAGAATCTGAGGCATGCTGACATTTTGAGACTCCGCCGCTTCTAAAGCAGGAAATAAGGTAGATTTAGGCTAGCTGTTTCAACCAATCAAAATACTGTTTT
>NW_015388605.1:64266-81126 GCF_001527695.2 Protobothrops mucrosquamatus
CGCGGAATCGCAGTCCTGACATGCCTGAACAAGTTTTAAACCCCTACTTGCCGCCTGGCTGCTTGCCTCTTGTGAGCATTTTAATTCCTGTTAATATTCCTTGTTTTTTGCTATAGTGGGGACAGAATAAATTTTATTCAGGGTGCAAATGGCAAAATATGTGTCTTTAGATTTTTACAAAGGTAAAAACCAGCTGTGGATTTTAAAAGGACCGTGGTTTGTTTGTTTTTTCCCCTGCATTTGAGGAAATAATTTTAAAGCCACCTAGAAATAAATACCTTTTAGAAGAAAATACCTTTTAGAAAAAAAACGGGTTAAATGCAGGCTCTGTCTGCCTTTTAGGGGCTCCTTTTTCCCCAGCTTTTGAGGCACTGATTTTTAAAACTCCACAAAAATTAAAAGCATCATTAGGCTAGAACGATTAGAAATAAAAAGCCTTTTTTATTTTTTTATTTCACAGCTCCCGAAAGTAGGGCTTGTTTCCCAAAAACACAGGCCTCTGCTAATTATTCACTTTACTTAGCTTTTTTTGGTTTTGAATGGCAATAGAATTAGTCTAGGGTTAACCTAATCATGTACCCAGAGGGTTGACTGCCACTCTTGATGGGATTAGGCCAGCACGTCACATCCGGAGGGTGGGGGCTGAGCACGTCACTTCCGTTTAGGGCCATGACCTGCTGATGTAATCAGCACGTGGGTTTGTTTACTTTGATGACGTCACTGATCAAAAGTGCTGATAATTTTCATTAAAAAAAGGTATACACTACTTCTACTCATGTATATACACATGCAAAAGGTACCTCAACCTTACCATAATTTTAAAAAATACAAAATCTAAAAACATGACAATAAGGTCAATACAATTAAAATCAATATTATTTTTTCCTGTTCCTTTTCTCCCAATTGGGTGAAGCAAGTGTGAAGAGTTTTTTTGTTCATGTTGTTGCTTTACTAGCCAGAAATTCATTTTTGTTCCTTGTTTTCAGCATTTCAAGCCAGCACATGTGTTACCTTCAAACTGTCCCTGAAAGCTTTGAAAGCAAAGATAGTGCTGCACTAAAAGTGCCTTTAGAGTGAACACAGGTCTCTTAGTTGGAATATTAGTTAATTATTTAATGACATCAGTTACTCATATTTATTCCCTGGTAGAGAGTAAATATCTTACTGCTGTCCCTAAATCAATTCATTGTATGACAAAATTCCAAAAATACTTCAATACACTGAAGTTTCAGTAGACATTAACACTGATTTTTGATAACTAGTATACAAAATTTGTGGATTTGCAATTAAGTGTTTGATAGGAAAAATGATAATTAAAAAACCAGCAGTTGTTTAATTTGAATGTTCATTGTCTAGATCACTTTAAGAAATCACAAAAAATATTCTTAAAATATTCTTAAAATATAATCTCTATTTCAGCATAATCACATTTAGGAGTTGTTGTTGTTGTTAGTTGCGAAGTCATGTCCGACCCATCGCGACCCCATGGACAACGTTCCTCCATGCCTTCCTGTCCTCTACCATCTTCTGGAGTCCATTTAAGCTCACGCCTACTGCTTCAGTGACTCCATCCAGCCATCTCATTCTCTGTCGTCCCCTTCTTCTATTGCCCTCAATCTTTCCCAGCATTAGGCCCTTCTCCAGGGAGTCCTTCCTTCTCATTAGGTGGCCAAAGTACATGAGTTTCAACTTCAGGATCTGGCCTTCTAAAGAGCAGTCAGGGTTGATTTCCTCTAGGACTGACCGGTTTGATCACTTTGCAGTTAGGAGTAGACCTGTTAAAAGTGGTGAGACATAATTAGTCATGCCAAGCTTGTCTCTTTAGATTTCGGTGGTTCTATCCAAAATATTATGAATTCGTCTAAATTTTCTTGATATTGGTGGAAGATATGCCCAAAATGTTTATACCATTTTGATGAACTATAAAATTATAGAATATTTACATTAAAATGTATCACAAAAATCTCTTTCTATGAAGAAATAGAAGGATACCCATTCATAGCTGGGAAAGAAATTCACAGAAAAATGCTCAGATACAAATAGGCATCAGGCTACAAACTAAGACACCATAAATTCTAGTCTTGCCTTGCACAAGAAGCCAGATTAGTGACCTTGGGCCAGTCACTTTTTTAAGCCCTAGGAAGGAAGCAATGGCAAACCATTTCTAAAAGAACCTTCACAAGAAAAGTGACAAAAATATAAAAAATAAAAAAATACATCTAACAAATATAACAAAGATGACTTCCAACTTTCTTTTAGTACAAAGATGTTTATAATACAACCATCTCTTGTAAGATTAAAGAAATGACACCATTAAATAAGATATCTTAGAATATTAATCCATTTACTAAAAGCCATTGTTCATAAAATATTCTTCTCTTATTTTCAGCTAAAAGACAATAATTTATCAAAATATAAATGGGGGAGATTTCCGGTGATGTCGCTGACGTTAGAACCAGGGAAAATGACTCTTCGTCCCCTGGGTCCACTATTCTTCTGCTGGTGGGTCCGTTTGGGCCGAATGCCACCCCGAGAGGTGGCCACTGAAGGGCGAAACATTTATGCGAGCCGCCATTAACAGCTGATCGTCAGAGATGAAGAAACAGCTGAATTTGACAGCAAGCAGCTGAGCTGGGTGAGAATATGTTCTTCTTTCCTGCTGATGGTGGATTTGACTTGAAATAGCCTGTTTTTACTTGGAGCGTGAAGCTTGAAGGGAGGAGGTGGAGTTTTTTCTCCCCCCCCCCGTACAAGTGGCAGTTTAAGCTGCTTTTCAAAAAACAAAAATAAACTTTTACTACAGTAAAGCTTTTCAAGCTCTAGTCAATTTGGGAAGCTTGCTCCTTTTTTTTGAAGATATTTTTTCTAACTTGGAAAAGCCATTCTAACTATATCTTTACTATTAAACTTTAGAACTTTTTTTTCTTCACTCTGAACAGTCTTTTTTTCCCCCTTTATCTAAGTGTCTGGAAAAGTTACATTGTATCTCCTGGGGTCACATGGGAAAGCTTTTTTCCCTCTTTCCTTTGTCTGATGTGTATTCAGACTGGGAACTTGGCTCCATGCCCAGACACTTGGCTGAACGCGCAGACATCCTTATCTGACCTTGAGACTAGCTCAAAGAGATTTTTGGTTTTTTTGCTTTGCTCTGACTGTATAACATTGACTTTTCCTAAGAAGAATTGAATAATAAGGAACTCTGGTTTTTTTGCCTTCTTCCCTGTTGTTGAACAGAATTTGGTGGATTATAAATTGGATACATTTCTCTACCGTTTTTTTTCCTTTCTCCTGGCCTACTACTTTTTTCTCCTTTTTTGCTTTTTTGCTTCCTCTCTTTTTTTCCTTTTTTTCGGACTTTTTATCTTTTTTTAATATCTTGTTAGTGGGAGTGTTCTCTGCCTCCCCCCATTTTTTCTATTATTATTGATTTTGTTCTCCTCTTGTTGGCCTTTATTTTTTTCGGATGTTTTTTGCGTTCTTTTTTATCTTTCTGTTGGAATTATTTTCTCTTTTTTAAATTTTGTCTGATCTCCCCTCCTAGCAATAGGAGATTTTTTTTGGATTACAACTGGCCATCGGGCCACCTGGTGGATTATAATATAATATAGCAATTGGAAGATGTGTGCCTCAAATTTGACTAAGTCAGGGAGAAAAGGATCCTCTGCTCCTGCTTCGACCTCGGTGAGCCCAGTTCCTCAAAAATCTATTACTATACTCCTACAACAAGAAAAAGTGAAAGTTCAACAGAAGGACATCCAGGCGATACTACAAGCAATTGCAGCCCAGGCGGCATCTTCGAATAAAAACCATGAAGACCTGAAAAGGGCCTTGATAAAAACTATGAAGATTTGAAAAATGATCTCGTTAAAATGAACCAAAACCTGGAAACCTTCCAACAAGCGATTACAGATAACCAACAAAGAATACAAAAAATAGAAGACAAGTCAGTGGAAGTTGACCAGAAATTAGAATCCCTACAAGACGAGAATCAAAGATTGGCGCAACCAAATGCAGAACTGGAAGATAGTTTGGCTGTGATTGAGATGGAAAGAGCATCATATTTCTTAAGATTTCAAAATGTAATAGAAGATAAAGACGAAAATTTGTTAGATTTGATGATTGAGCTACTTGCAGAGCGACTTGGAATAAAAAAGCCCCAAATGAATGGAGAAATAGATCAGGTCTTTAGAGTCAATTCAAGCTATGCTAGAAGAAACAGAGTTCCTAGGGAAGTCCACATAAGATTCCTCAAAAGATCTACACGACATAAGATTTTCAGAATAATAAGAGACCAACCACTAAAGTACAAAGAAAAAGAATTAGTAGTGCTTAAACAAATTCCTAGAAGGATAAGAGAAGCTTGAAGAGATTACCAATTCCTAACAAGGAAATTGTTCAACAAAGGAGTGAATTTCAGATGGTTGGTTCTAGAAGGGTTATTAATTTTCTGGGATTCAAAAAGATACAGATTGGATACCCCACTCAAAGCAGAGGAATTTTTCAACAACCACAGAGCCTTTTTGGAAAAAGGCAATCCTGAACCCAAGAAACAAGAGGAAGCGAGCATTGTAGGAACACCTAAACAAGTGGAGGAGGAAGAACTTAAAAAGACCCATCCAGAGGAAGGAGCAAGACCAAGAGTCCAGAGGCAGATAAGCTCCCCTAGAAGATTGCGGTCCAGATATAATTGAAGTCATGGAGGAGATTGGAATTTTTTCAATAAATATAAATGGTTTGAATTCTCCTTCAAAGAGGAGAAAACTTTTACTAGACTACAAAAGTTAAAAATGGACATAACTTGTCTCCAAGAGACACATATCAAGAGACAACACTCTAGAATCCTAGAACAACCAAAAATGGATAAACTTTACTTCTCCCTGGCACTTCAAAAGAAAAGAGGTATAGCTCTTTATATAAAAGAAAAGATGAACCCAAAACAAGTTTATGCAGATGAAGAAGAGAGAATATTAATGGTGGAAATTACATTAAATCAAAAACAGATACTGATGGTTGCAATATATGCACCCAATGACAAGCAAGACCAGTTTTATCATCAATTACATAATAAAATAGTGGACTAAAACTACCAAAACCTTTGTATACTGGGAGACTTTAATGCAATAGTTGATGCAACTCGGGACTATAAAAGCCATAAACAAGGCTTTACCCAAGGCCTTTTTAAAAATGAAAGAAGAACTGTCCATTCAAGATATATGGCGAGAGATGAACCCAGAAAAATCACAATATACATTCTATTCAAATAGGCACAAATCTTGGTCAAGAATTGATATGATATGGACATCTTATGACTTGAAAACTATAATACAAGAGGTTGAAATAAAAACTAATATTTGGGCAGACCACAATCCAATTAAAATGACCTGGAAAGGAACTAGGAAAAAATTAAGATGGTCGCTGAATAAATCTATACTGAAAGAAAAAGAATTCCTACAATTAGCAACAAAGGAAATGGAATTTTTCTTTAAAATAAATAAGAAAGAAGAAACCTCCCTCCAAAATGTGTGGGATACGGCTAAAGCATATTTTAGAGGTTTGGCCATAACTTATGTTGCTAAAAAGAATAAAGAAAAGAAACAATTACAGCTACAGTTGAAATAAGAACTTAATAAATTAGAATCTGAGTTACAAATTGATCCACAAAAAAATATTTTGAAGACCCAAATGGAATTAATAAAACAAAAATTAAACCTAAATGAGATGGATATAATGGCACAGCAAATTAAACAATCTAAACAGAACTTTTTTGAAAATGCTAATAAACCGGGAAGATGGTTAGCATATAGACTGAAGAAAGAAAAAGAAAAAAGAATGATAAATAAGCTACAAGACTCAAAAGGCGAGCTACATTTCCACAATGATACAATCAAAAAAATTACTGAGGCTTATTACGAGACACTCTATAAGGCAGAGGTGGTTTCCAAAGAGGAAATACAGGATTATTTAAAAGGAACTGACCTCCCAAAAGTCCCAGAGAACATTCGAAATATATTAAACGAGAAAATATCAATGATGGAGATTACAAAAGCTATAAAAAGGCAAAAGAAGGATAAGACCCCGGGTCCTGATGCACTTCCAGCAGAATTTTATGTAGCTCTACAAGCTACAATAAGTCCGATTTTGAAAGAACTGTGCAATGACATTTTCTCAGAGATAAAAATACCAAACTCGTGGACTGAAGCTAATATCACTTTGATACCTAAAGAAGATACTGACTCCACACAAATAAAAAATTATAGACCAATATTGTTATTAAATGTGGACTATAAAATCTTTGCTTCAATAATGGCAGAAAGAATGAAGAAATTTCTGATTGAATTTATCCACACAGATCAAAATGGCTTTTTGCCTAAAAGACAGATAAAGAACAATTTAAGGATTATTTTAAATGTTTTGGAATACTACAAAAACCACCCAGGGAAACAGATGGCACTGATATTTCTTGATGCACAAAAAACTTTTGACAACTTAAATTGGCAATTTATGTTCCAACAGCTGACAGAAATGGATTTTGGCAAAAAAATCATAAATGCAATTCAAGCAATCTATAATAAACAAACAGCAAGGATACTTCTAAATGGAAACTATACAGAAAGCTTTGATATTGGGAGCTTCCGGTGACGTCGTTGATTGTAGAGCCTGGGACACGAACTCTCCGTGCCCAGGGTCCGAATTTCTGTCACTGGCGGGCCCTGCAGGGCTGAATGCCACCCTGGAGGGGTAGCCACCGAGAGGTGAATTCTTTGAGGAAACTCAAAATAGCCTCTGAAACCGGCAAGAGAAAGGTGGAGAGCTTCGCGTTTGCTGCCATTTTCAGCAGATCATTGGAGACAGGAATCAACTGTTTCAGGAAGCAAGCAACTGGTCCGGGTGAGATTATATCAGTTTTTGTTGCAAAGTGGACCTTTGAGAAAATTGCCTGCTTTTAAAGTTAAGCTGGAAGCTTAATGGGAGGAGGAGGAGGGGATTTTTGCTTCTCCTCCCTCTCGAAAACCGGCAGTTTCAGCGTTTTAAAACTTTTGAAAAAATTTTCAATTGAAGCTACAGTGAAGGAATCAGCTTGTCTTACTATAGAGGGGAATAAAGACTTATTATTATCCTACTTGTGAAAAGCCATCTTAATTGCTCTTTTTTGGAATTTTTTTTGGAACGTTAGTTTTGTGTATTTACTGTTGGAACTTTCTCTTTTTCTTTTACTTTCTCCCTATGTAAACGCCGGGGGAAGAAATAGCGTCCCCTGGTGGTTATTTTGCAACTTTTCTCCTTTGTTCTTTTGCTACATTAACTTTGTTGATTCAGCTGTGGAGTTTGGCTCAATGCCCAGACACTTGGCTGACTGCCCAGACATTCCTATATCACTTGGAGATTATTAAGAGAGACTGTTTTTTTTGGTCTTTGCTTTGTGTCTGGTTCCCTTTTTGGATTTATTTTATTCTTTTTAAAACAAGGGAACCACAGAAGAAGATCTCTATGTCTCTAACTGGATTATAAATTGAATATTGCTTTTTTTTCTTCGCTTTCTTTTTTTATTCTTTTTTTTGTCAGCTTTGCCATGTGGATATAAATATATTTTTTATGTCTTTCTTTTTTATTTGTTTTTTTGTCTAGAGATCTGCTATTCCTTTTTATATTTTTTTCTATGTTTTGATAATACTTTTGCTGGATATTTTTATTTTTATTTTTTACTGGGGTTTTTGGATTATATCTTTTTTTCTTATTTCTTTCCTTTTCTGAGCTTTTTGGTGGATTATAATTGGCCATTGGGCCCTATTTTTGGATTATAACTAATTGAGCCATCGGGCTTGATGGTGGATTATAAATAAATACAATAATCAAGATGAGTGTTTCAAATTTGGCGAAAGGGGTGAGGAAGGGCTCTTTGGCTCCTGCATCAACTTCAGTGAGTCAAGTGCTTCAAAAATCAATTACAACATTTTTACAACCAGACATTCAGCAGATGTATATGCAAGTCATTTTCCAAGCAATTGTAGATTCTAAAATGGAAATGAAAAAGGACTTTGAAGACTTGAAAAATGATTTGCTTAAGATGGATCAAAAAATGGAAGCCTTCCAACAGGTGATGTCAGATATTCAACAAATAATGCAGAATATTGAAGACAAGTCAGTAGTAGTAGATCAGAAATTAGAAGCTCTCCAAGATGAAAATCAGAGATTGGCACAATCTAATGCGGAGCTGGAAGAAAGTATGGCGATAATGGAGATGGAACATGCATCATATTTTTTAAGATTTCAAAATATGATAGAAGAGAGTGATGAGAACTTGTTACTATTGATGAGTGAACTATTGGCAGACTTGCTTGGAATGGAAATGGATCAAATCAAGAGAGAAGTTGATTAAGTTTTTAGAGTGAATTCAAATTATGCAAGAAGAAACAGAGTGCCTAGGGAGGTCCATGTTAGATTTAGTAAAAGAGCAGTACGGGATGAGATCCTGAGACTAGTGAGGGATCAACCACTGAAATATAAAGATAAAGAATTAATAGTTCTCAAACAGATTCCAAGAAGAATTAGAGAAGCTCGAAGAGAATACCAATTCTTAACAAAGAAATTGATTAGTAGAGGAGTGAATTTCAGATGGTTGATTCCAGAAGGATTACTAATTTTTTGGGACTCAAAAAGATATAGATTGAGCACTCCACAACAAGCAGAGGATTTTTTTTAACAATCATAGAGCCTTCTTGGAGAAAGGCGAGGCGGAACCTAAGAAATCAGAGGAAACGACTGCAGAAACATCAAACCAAATGGAGGAAGAAGCGCCCAAAAAGACTCAATCAGAGGAAGATGTTAGACCTAAAGATCAGAGACAGATAAGCTCTCCTAGAAAATTGAGATCTCGACATAATTGAAACCATGGAGGAAATTGGAATTCTTTCAATAAATATAAATGGTCTTAACTCCCCATCAAAAAGGAGTAGAATATTCCACAGATTACAAAAGCTAAAAATGGACATAATTTGTCTCCAGGAGACACACATTAAGATACAACATTCCAAAATCCTTGAACAATCAAAATTAGGTAAACTTTATTTCTCTTTGGCATCACAAAAGAAAAGAGGGATAGCTCTATATATAAAAGAAAAGATGAACCCAAAACAAATTTATGTTGATGAAGAGGGAAGGATATTAATGGTAGAGATCACATGGAACCAAAAACAAATACTGATGGTTGCGATATACACTCCCAATGAGAAACAAGATCAATTTTTTCAGCAATTACACGATAAACTTGTAGACTTAAATTATCATAGCTTGTGTATACTTGGAGATTTCAATGCAATTGTTGATCCAGTACGGGACTATAAAAGTTACAAACAAGGGAAAAAAGGAAGTAATACCTTACCTAAACCATTTCTAAAAATGAAAGATGAACTTTGTATACAGGATACTTGGAGAGAGATGAATCCGGAAAAAGCACAATATGCTTTTTACTCTAATAGACACAAATCGTGGTCAAGAATTGACATGATATGGACTTCTCTTGACATAAAGACCATGATACAAGAAATTGAAATAGAATCGAACATTTGGGCAGATCATAATCCAATTAAAATGATTTGGAAAGGATTTAAGAAAAGATCGAGATGGTCCTTGAATAAATCAATATTGAAGGAAAAGGAATTTCTACAATTTGCAACAAAAGAAATGGATTTTCTTTTAAAGTTAATAAAAAAGAAGAAACCTCTATTCAAATTGTATGGGATACGGCAAAAGCATACTTTAGAGGTTTGGCTATAACTTATCTTGCTGAAAAGAATAAGGAAAAGAAACATATTCAACATAGATTGAAAGAACAACTTAGTATTCTGGAATCTGAGTTACAATTAGACCCACAAAAGAAAAAACTGAAAATACAAATGAAATTATTAAAACACAAATTAAATTTACTTGAGACAAATATAATGGCACAACAGATTAAACGATCTAAACAGAATTTCTTTGAAAATGCTAATAAACTAGGGAGATGGCTTGCATATAGATTGAAAAAAGAAAGAGAAAAAAGATTAATAAGTAAGCTACGGGACTCAGAGGGTGTCCTACATTGCCATAATGATTTAATGGAAAAATTACGAAGGCTTATTATGAGACACTTTATAAGGCGGAGATAGTTTCTAAAGAGACAATCCAGGCTTACTTAAAAGAAGCAAACCTCCCAAAAGTTCCTGAGAATATGCGCCAGAGACTAAACGAGAATATATCAATGATGGAGATTACAGAGGCAATAAAAAAGCAAAAGAAAGATAAAACACCAGGACCTGATGGACTTCCTGCTGAATTTTATGTAGCGTTACAAGCTATTATAACTCCAACTTTGAAAGATTTATATAATGAAGTCTTCACACAGACAAAAACACTGGACTCATGGACTGAAGCCAATATCACTTTGATACCTACAGAAGATACTGATCATACACTAATTAAAAATTATAGACCAATATTGCTACTAAATGTGGATTATAAAATCTTTGCTGCAATAATGGCAGAAAGAATGAAAAACTTTTTGACTGAATTTATTCACTCAGACCAAAATGGTTTCCTACCAAAAAGACAGATAAAGAACAACTTGAGGATTATTTTAAACATCTTGGAATATTATGAAATCCATCTAGGGAACCAGATGGTACTTATATTTCTTGATGCACAAAAAGCCTTTAATAACTTAAATTGGCAATTTATGTTTCAACAACTTCAAGAAATGGACTTTGGTGAAAATTTTAACAAAGCAATTCAAGCAATTTATAAGAAACAAACAGCAAGAATACTTTTAAATGGAGATTATACAAATGGATTTGAGATTTAAAAAGGCACTAGACAAGGATGTCCACTGTCCCCTCTTTAATTTATTCTTACATTAGAGGTACTGACAAGAAATATTAGACAAGATACAGAAATTAAAGATCTGGAGATTAAAGACCAGAAATATAAACTACAGGCCTTTGCGGATGACTTGGTTTTTATTTTAAAGGAGCCATTGGAAACAGCCGATAAACTCTTGCAGAAAATTGAGAAATTTGGAGAAGTGGCTGGACTGAAAATAAATAGGGAAAATACTAAAGTATTAACAAAAAACCTAACAGATAAATAGAAAATTCAACTTGCTAAAATGACAAACCTTCAAATAGTTAAAAAAGTCAAATATTTGGGCATTTATTTAACTGCAAAATATACCACATTAAAAGCAGATAACTATGAGAGATTAATGAAACAAATAAAAATAGACCTGGAAAGGTGGGAAAATCTTCAATTATCACTCCTAGGAAGAATAGCGATGGTTAAGATGAACATTTTACCAAAGCTAATTTTTCTATTCCAAACAGTTCCTGTTAAACTTACTAAGAATTTTTTTGATGATCTAAATGCAATGATTCTAAGATTTATATGGCAAAGAAAGAAAGCTAGAATCAAATGTAAATTATTACAAGAATCTAAGGATAGAGGGGGCTTTGGACTTCCAGATTGGAGACTTTATTATCAAGCAGCTATTCTGCTTTGGCTTAAAGAATGGATTGTATTGAGAAATAAAAGATTGCTTTATTTAGAGGGACATGATCTTCAACTAGGTTGGCATGCTTTTATATGGTATGAGAAAACTAAAGCATATAAATACTTTCAAAATCATGCGATAAGAAGCGTACTACTTTTAGAATGGGAGAAAATCAAACATAAAATATATATGAAAATACTTGAGTGGCTTTCAACAATGGAAGCATTTGCTTATCCAAACCTGATTAACTATGATAAACTGGTTAGTTATAAAGATATTTTGGACAAAGAGGGAAAACTTAAGGACAGGCAAACTCTTCAACAACAAGGTATTGACTTGACATGGTGGTCCTATTTGCAAATTCAAACAAGGTACAAAAAAGATATAAAATCAACAGGATTTTATAAAGAACAGACTCCATTAGATATTTTTTTTGCTAAAAATAGATGAGAATTTGATTAAGAAACTCTATAAATTTATTTTAAACTGGAAGATGGAAGAAGAACAAGTGAAAGAAACAATGATAGTATGGGCAAAGAACTTTGGATATTCTATAGATTTGGAAGACTGGCAAAAACTTTGGGACAAAAATATTAAGCTTACAAAAGTGGTAGCATATAAAGAAAACTTATACAAGATGTTTTACAGATGGCATATGACACCAGTTCACTTAGCGAAAATGTTTAAAAATGTTTCGGATACTTGCTGGAAATGTAAACAACAGCCAGGTACTTATTACCATGCCTGGTGGATATGCCCTAATGCTAAGAAATATTGGTCGGAATGGTTGGAAAAGATGATGAAAATACAGATAGAATTTAAACCGGAATTGTTTTTGTTAGGAATATTAAGATCTAATTATGGTAAAGAGAATGATTATTTGATACTGCATGTTTTAACAGCTGCGAGGATAGTATTTGCCCAATTTTGGAAAAATGAGAATCTACCAACTGACCAGGTTATAATTACTAAAATCTTAGAGTGTGCAGAAATGGATAGATTAACATTGGAGATGAAAAAAAAAGATGACTCAGTTTATTTTATAACTTGGGAAATTTTTTTATCAATGGTTAGAGACACGTTAGAATCTGAAAAGGACTTAATATTTTAGAATAGTTGATTGATTTTTAACTGAGTTTTAATTAATAGGTTGATCACATTTTTATTTTTTAGTGATTTAGTTATTTTTATCTGTAAATCTTTATTTAAACAGATGAATTTATTTGTTTATTATTTGTTAGTAATATGGCTATAGTTAAGCTTAGTTTAAAAATGGTTGAGTATGATATTTACTCATTATTATGACCCGGACAGTAGCTTGTTTGTTAAAATATGTGATTTTAGCGATCCTTATTTTATCCTAAATCCCCTATTCTCTTCCCCCCATCCCCTTCCCTTACCGTACCCATATTGTTCTTATTTTTTCCTTATGTATATAAACTCAATAAAATATTGTTTAAAAAAACAGAAAGTTTTGATATTAAAAAAGGCACAAGACAAGGATGTCCATTATCTCCCCTGTTATTTATCCTCACATTGGAAGTACTGGCTAGAAATATTAGGCAGGATATGGAAATCAAAGGATTGGAGCTAAAAGACCAGAAATATAAACTACAAGCCTTTGCAGATGACCTGGTTTTCATTTTGGAGGAGCCACTAGAAACATCTACTAAACTTTTGCAGAAAATAGAGAAATTCGGAGAAGTGGCCGGTTTGAAAATAAACAGGGAAAAGACTAAGGTATTAACAAAAAAACCTAACAGATAAACAAAAAACCCAATTTGTAAAAAAGACAAATCTCCAAATAGTCAAAAAAGTCAAATACCTAGGTTCCACTTAACATCAAAATACACAACATTAAAAGAAGATATTTATGGAAGATTATTGAAACAAATCAAAATAGACTTGGAAAAGTGGAAAAATCTTCAACTGTCATTGTTAGGAAGAATAGAGACAGTGAAGATAAGTATCCTACTGAAGCTACTCTTTCTATTTCAAACAGTTCCTGTAAAACTGGAATAGAATTTTTTTGATGATTTAAATGCAACAATATTGAGATTTATATGGCAAGGGAAAGAAGCACGAATTAAAATTAAAATGTTACAAGAAGCTAAAGATAGTGGAGGATTTGGACTCCCGGACTGGAGACTCTATTATCAAGCAGCCATTTTGCTTTCGCTTAAAGAATGGATAATGTTGAGAAATAAAAGACTTCTCTACTTAGAGGGACATGAATTACAATTGGGTTGGCATGCTTTTCTGTGGTATGGGAAAAATAAAGTACACAAATATTTCCCAAACCACGCTATAAGGAATGTACTTTTGTTAGAATGGGAGAGAATTAAAAAAATTATACTAAAATACCTGAGTAGCTTTCAACAGTGTGGAAGCATTCGCTTTCCCAAGTTTAATTAATTATGATAGACTTGTTACCTATAAAGACATTTTGGATAAGGACGGAAAACTTAAAGACAGGCAAGACCTTCAACAACAAGGTATTGTCCTAGCATGGTGGCCTTATTTGCAAATTCAAACAAGATATGAAAAAGATGCAAAGTCAATGGGATTTTATAAAGAACAGATACAACTTGATAAAATACTTTTGAAAATACGTGCTCTAATTGTTGCAGCACGGCCTCTGCTATGACGCTGGATATAGGTGACCCCATGGGGGTACCCTTAACGTGCTCAAAAGCAGTACCCTGAAACGTAAAATATGTTTTCAGGCACACCTCCAGTAGGTTCACAAGGTCCTGGGATCGGAGGGAGTCTTGACGTTGTCCAGACCCCTTCTGTTCCAGGAGATCACTTATTGTCTGCCCCATTGTATCATTTAGGGGCACCCCGATTGCAGATCTCGCCAAATGGCTGAGCAATCGCATCAGCCATTTGGTTGAGGACAGTCCTACTACTGTCAAATCTGCTGAAGATTTTCTTGACAGGATCAGATCCCTGAGGATAGAGGATGATGAGGTAATGGTGTCTTTTGACGTCATTTCCCTCTTCACCTCTATTCCACAGGATCTGGCCGTCAAGACAATAAATGATCTCCTGGAACAGAAGGGGTCTGGACAACGTCAAGACTCCCTCCGATCCCGATATTTTACATTTCAGGGTACTGCATTTGAGCAAGTTAAGGGTACCCCCATGGGTTCACCTATATCCAGCGTCATAGCAGAGGCCGTCCTGCAACAGTTAGAGCACGTAGCGATGGCCCAGTATTGTCCTAAGTTCTGGGCCCACTACGTAGATGACACTTTCGTCATTATTAAGAGGAGCCAGAAGGCTGGCTTTGTGGACACACTCAATTCGGTGTGCGCGGATTTGCGGTTTACAGAGGAGGAAGAACGCCAGGGTAGGTTGGCATTTCGGGATGTACTTGTGCATCGCCAGCTGGACGGAACCCTGAGGACTACGGTCTACCACAAGCCCATGCACACCGATAGGATTTTACATCATGACAGTAACCATCCGGTGGTCCACAAGGCCAGCTGCATTAGAACCCTCTTTAAGAGGGTGGACTCCCATTGCAGCACGTCCAAAGCTAGAATGGGGGAACGTAGACATCTTGTTAAAATATGCAGACGCAATGGGTATCCCATGAAATTTATTAAGCGCCATGGCTTCCCACTTAGACCTCCCACTAGACCTCGAATGGAAGAACTAATGCCACCAACAACCCGAGCTGTTCTCCCCTACATCAGCAACATCTCGGAAGCCACGGCTAGGATATTGGCACCCTACAGAGTGAGGGTGGCACATAATCCCAACCAGATGCTGAGGTCCAAGGTAATGAGACCTAAGGACCCACTCCCCATCACAGAGAAATTGGGCATGGTTTATAAAATCAACTGTCAAGACTGCCCAGCTAACTACGTGGGAGAAACATCTGAAAGGGTCAGATCCATGAACATAAATTGGCAATAAAAAGAGGTGAACAATACTCCCAAATTGGAACACACATGATGGAGTCTGGGCACAGGTTTGATTTTGATAACGTGCAAATCATTGCCAATGACAATACGAAGGGGGGTTGGCTCCTTAAAGAAGCTTGGCTTTCCAACGAAGAGTCTATAAATTGGCATGTGGACCTGGGCCCGGCACACATGGCATTAAGAACATGGATCGCGGAAGATCGATCATCCAGTAGGAAACGAGCCAACACCACAACGTGCCTCCTGGAAGGGGTGATGACGAGGGTAAAAAGTTCCGAGCGGAGTCCAATAGGGAACAAACAGTTACCAAGTGAGTCTCAGACCAGGGGAGTGTGTGCTCGCCCCCGGCGAATGGAGGAGTGTGTGGATGCTGGAGAGCCATTGCCGGAGAGACTGGATGCCCCCTCCCCGCACCCAGCAGAGAGCCCGACTGAGATGAGGCTCCGTATGGATACCAGGGCATGGAGCAGATGTAGAGGGAGGGACTACAGCACCACCCCCGTCGAGGATGCCAGGACTGACTCTGCCCGTGTTATGGTTTTGGAGAGTGCTTGCTGTGAGAACACGGAGGAACTGCGAGGAGACGAGGATATGGGTGTTCGTGACCTGGGAGTTTCAGCACGCCCCTGGAGACGCCCGAGAGTGACGCCCCCCCGCTTTAGGAACACAGGAGGAGGAAGAGACCAAGAACTGAGGGTGGGTGAGGGAATATCCCCGGATGAGAGGAGTAATGGCATGGTTGGAATGAGACTCTGCAGTGCAAGAAAAGGCTATGGGGGTGTAGTGATAAGAAAGACTTGTGAGAAGAGGGAGGATGGGAGGAAATTGACGGTGAGGGATGCCAAAAGGGAAGATGAGAAAGGGAAACATCGCAAAGGCATGCAGCACAGGTCTGAGCCGGCTGAAAAAAGGAGTTGCTGTAACTTACGATCGCATAAGGAGGGGGGGGAGGAAAGGCAATGATGTAAATGGGAGTAAGGAAAGTAGAGAAACAATGATTAGCAAGACGGATACTAGGATTGGAGTGCAGGTGGATTGCCTGGGGCCTGTGACGAAAGCTAGGAGCCGGGCGCAACGAGCGCAATGCTTATAAATAGCCTCCCCACCTTCTGGAGGTTACCCTGACGATGCTGGTAGTGACCAGCAAAAGCTAGGTATATTTTAATCTATTAAAACTTTTTATAGTTTTATAATTTTCCTGGTGGTCATGTATTTTATGTCAGGCAATATGAATTTACCCAGGAATCAGTGTTTTATTTTTAGTACTCTTAGCAACATAAGAGTACTATTATATAACAGTACTATTATATATATAGCAGTTATATATATATATATATATATATATATATATATATATATATATATATATATATATATATATATATATATATATATATATATATA
>NW_015388605.1:84183-86958 GCF_001527695.2 Protobothrops mucrosquamatus
TCAACCTAGAGCCATCCACAGGCAGCAGTCGCTTAACTGCGACATCATATGTGTTCCAAAATTTGAATTGCTAACAAAGAATTAAGGGAGAACTGGGATAGCTATTTCAAACCTTATTTGGTTTTCATCAGCCAGACATACCCTTCTGAGATTCGAACCTGGGCTGTCTGCATGTTAAGCAGAGATGTTAGCCACTAGGGTGCTCTAAAAGAAAAAAGCATTCATCCTCTTCCCCTGTCTCTTGTAGCTAACAAAGTGAGAAAGAGCCTGTGGCCTAGTGGCTAACATCTCTGCTTAACATGCAGACAGCCCAGGTTCATGTTCTGTCCCCCGTCCGACTCACACCCCCCAACCAGTCAGCCAAGGGCTGAGAAACTGCTCAGCACAGCCAAATACAGATGAACACTTGGCAGCAACTCCGTGGCTACCTGCCAAGGCTTTTACTGATAACACAATACAAACATACGATAAGTCCAGGATAAATTGACGGAGTGCTGCAACAGGAGATTCAGCAAAATTGTTCGTCACAAAAGTTTCAAACGGCACACCCCTTGCTTATATAGCCTGTGGGGTGTGGCCCAGTGACTCAGCTGAAATCTCTGGCATGACTTTTTCAGCTGCTGCGCACGCTTGTCCCTCCGATGCTGGCGTGGATCCAGCCAAGACGTATTCTCCTTGGAGTCTGATACACCTGGCTCCTGGCCAATCCCAGAAGCACCGGGCTCCTGGCCAATCTCCTCTCCGTCGGAAGGCACCGAAGGCCGCACCAGAGGGGAAGGTCCTGGAGAGGGAGGCCTGGCCATCTCCTCTCCTTCATGTTCAGAGCCTTCCTCCTCTGATGAGAGGGACCCACAGGATGGAGCCACAACACTATCCCCCACCGCAGGGCCCTTTCCCCGGGTCTGACGGTCGGGATGTGGTCAGGACGGAAACTGGTCGTGAAAGGCCTGTACCAGGTCAGGGGCCTGAACGAAAGACGCGTCCACCCAGCTAAAATCTTCGGGCCCGTACCCCTTCCAGGCGATGAGGTATTGGAAGCGCCCCTTCAGCCAACGGGAGTCCCGAATACTGTCCACCTCGTACGTCGAGGCGTCGTCCTCGTCGGCTGTGACCAGAGGGGCAGGCATTGTTGGGCATCGGAGATGGCTCGCAGGGGCCTCAGGGACCAGGAGGGACCGATGAAACACGGGGTGGAGCCGCATGGAGCGTGGTAGAGTCAACCGGTAGGCCACCAAGTTGATGACCGCCTCGACTGGGAAGGGACCGATAAAGCGGTGGTCCAATTTCCTCACCGGCCGGTCCGAGGGGAGGTGTTTCGTGGACAGCCACACCCGATCTCCAACTTCCAGCAGTGGCGTTGCCCGTCGGGAGCGGTCGGCGACCCATTTATAGTCCTCCTTCGCCCGGATCAGCTGCCGTCACACCAGTTGCTGCACCGCCTGCAGCTCCGAGAGGAAGTCCTGGGTTTCGAAAACAGGGGAATCTGGGATCGCCAATGGGAAAAACCGTGGATGGTATCCGACATTGGCGTGGAACGGGGTCATCTGGGTGGAGGTGTGTTGGGAGTTGTTGAATGCGAACTCCGCCAGGGGAAGGTACTTGGCCCAGTTGTCCTGCTGCTGGTTGACGAAACAGCGGAGGTACTGCTCCAGGATGCCGATGACCTTCTCTGTGCCCCCGTCAGTCTCCGGATGGTGTGCCGACGATAGGCACACCTGCACCTCCAGCGCGGCCATCAGGCTTTTCCAGAAGCGGGCCGTGAACTGGGCCCCGCGGTCCGACACCACCCTGTCCGGCAGGCCATGGAGGCGAAAGATGTGCTGCAGGAACAGACGGGCCATGGTGCGGGCGGATGGCAGTCCGCGGCACGGGATGAAATGGGCCATCTTCGTGAGCATGTCCACCACCACGAGAATGGTCGTGAATGTGGCGGACAGTGGTAGATCCGTCAGGAAATCCATGGAGATGGCACCCCACAGTCTCTCCGGTGTCGGCAGCGGTTGGAGGAGTCCAGGAGGTGGGCCGGATGCGGATTTGGCCTGTCGGCACATCACACAGGATGTCACGTAAACATGCACGTCATGCCGTACCCTAGGCCACCAAAACATCCGCGTCACCAGGTTCAAGGTCTTGAAGAACCCAAAGTGCCCCGCCGCGGGATTGTCATGGCACTGGTTCATGATGAGGGCTCAGAGCGGACTTGTAGGCACGTACAGTCGGCCCCGGTGCTTCAGCAAGCCGTCCTCCAAGTTCCATGGGGACGCTGGGCCAACTTCCGCTCTCCACTGCTGCGACCAGTCATCACAGCGCTGCGCTTCCAGCACCTGAGCCCGCAGGTCCGCCGGTTCCTGGACCGCGGCCAAGGCCTCTGCGGGCAGCACCGTCCGAGGGGGAAGGGGGTCCTTGGGGAAGAAGTATTCCGGCTTGCGGGATAGCGCGTCCGCCCTCTGATTGAGGCGGCTTGGAACATAGGTGACGTGGAAGTTGAACCGGGCGAAAAACAACGACCACCAGATCTGCCGCTGGTTCAACTTCCTGGCCGTGGTGAGGTGCTCTAAGTTCTGATGGTCCGTCCGCACCTCCACCTGGTATCGGGCCCCCTCAAGGTGATGCCGCCAAGCCTCGAACGCGGCCTTGATAGCCAGCAACTCCTTTTCCCAGATGGTGTAGTTGCGCTCGGAAGGATTGAGTTTCCGGGAGTAATAAGCGCAGGGAAAAAGAGTGCCACCATCCACCGGAGTCTGTAGCAGAACTGCTCCAATCGCCACATTGGAC
>NW_015388605.1:87768-91161 GCF_001527695.2 Protobothrops mucrosquamatus
GTCCTTCACCCGACGTGGGGGTTCCCAACTGCGCAAAGCCTCCACCTTACGCGGGTCCATCGCGATGCCCTCGGGGGTGATGATGTGCCCGAGGAACTCTATGGAAGTCTGGAAGAAGTAACATTTCTCCACCTTCGCATAGAGTTGATTCTCCCGCAGGCGCTGGAGGACCTGGCGGACATGCTGGAGGTGGCTCTCCTGGTTCTGGGAATAGATTAAAATGTCATCCAGGTAGATCACCACGAACCGGTCCAACATGTCCCGGAACACGTCGTTCATCAGGTGCTGGAAGACCGTGGGAGCGTTGGTCAACCCGAACGGCATGACGGTGTACTCAAAGTGGCCATATCGGGTGCCAAACGTCGTCTTCCACTCGTCCCCCTCATGCATGCGCACCAGGTTGTAGGCCCCTCGGAGATCAAGCTTGGTGAAGATCGAGGCCTCCCGCAACCTCTCCATCAGCTCGGGGATGAGCGGCAGGGGGTAGCGATTCCGCACTGTGATGGCGTTCAAGCGCCGGTAGTCACAGCAAAGGCGTAGTTCCCCCGTCTTCTTCTTCACGAAAAGGACCGGGGCCGAGAGCGGGGAGGATGAAGGCCGGATAAACCCACGGGCCAGGTTCTTCTCCAGGAAATCCCGTAGGGCAGCCAACTCGGGCTCTGACATGGAGTACAGGCGGCCCACGGGCAGTGGCGCATTGGGCAACAGATCCACCGGGCAGTCGTAGGGTCGATGCGGGGGTAATCGGTCCACCTCCTTTTCGCTGAACACATCGGCGAAGGACGTCAGCTCAGGAGGCAAGGAGACGGCTGGGGTGGAGACGTCCTGGCCGGCACAGGTGTGGCGGTGGTGATCGACACACTGCAGGCTCGGGAACAAGATGGCATTTCTCGACCATGCCACCTGAGGATCGTGAGCCCGAAGCCAGGCCATCCCCAGGACCAAGGGAAAATGCAAGTCTGCCGTCACATAAAACTGAATCGCCTCCTCGTGGGCCCCAATGGCTAGGCGCAAGGGTTGGGAAGCGAATTTGATGGGCCCCGCCACGAGCTCCCGCCCATCAATAGTCTCGACCCTCAACGGAGGGTCCACTGGAACCAAGGGGACCTTGAAATGGGCCACAAAGGCCTGGTCCATAAAGTTCGACGTGGCCCCCGAGTCAACCAGCGCATGCGCCAGAAGTCCCTCCGACCGGTTGACCAACAACACCCGGTTGTCCAGGATCAGGTGCCGAGGGGGCTCATAGTCCACAGCCGCCGACTCCGGTGGGGCATGGTTTCGTGCCTGACCCAGGGTTTCCCCTAGACCAGGCCTGGCCCATTTCCCGGCTGATCACGCCGAGACTCCGGAACAGGCTTGAGCGCCCCACTCTGCTTCCTGGGACACGAGGCGGCAAAATGTCCAGCCTCACCGCAATAGAGGCACAATCCCCCTTGGCGTCGCCGCATCCGCTCCTGGGCCGTCAGGTGAGGTCGCGCTGCTCCGAGCTCCATGGGCTCCTCACCCGTTGTCACAAAGCGTGGGGCGGTCCGGGGTCCTGTCGGTGTGCAACGCGGAGGTGCCGCCACTGGCAGTGGTTTCGGCAGGGATCGATGAGGCCGTCGCCGTTGAAGGTGGGCATCGATGCACAGGCACTGGAGCACCAAAGCGTCAAGGGTCTGGGGCACCTCCAGTCGAACCAACTCATCCTGCAGGTCATCGGAGAGGCCGTCCTGGAAGGCATCCATCAATGCCGCATCATTCCAGGCTGAGTCCTGGCCGAGAAGGCGGAACTCAGCGATATATTCCTGCAAGGCGCGCTTCCCTTGGCGGAGGTCCTTAATGCGCCTTGCTGCCGTCTGCATGCGAAGGGGGTCTTCATACATGACGTGCAGGTGTTGCAGAAAGCCCTGGTAGTCTAGGAGTAACGGACTGTTTTGCAACAGCAGGGGCGTGGCCCATCGGGCGGCAGAGCCAGAAAGGTAGCTAATCACAAATGCCACCCGAGCCCGATCATCCGGAAAATCCTCCGGCCTCATCGCCATAAAGAGTTGGCATTGTCCCATGAAGGCCGGGAACAGCTCCGTCTGCCCAGAAAATCTTTCTGGCACGTTCACGGGGCATCTTGAATGTGGAGGAGGAGGAGGAGGAGGGGGAGGGGGGGAGGAGCAGCAGGAGCATTAGCCAAAGTGAGTTGAGCCGTTAAATGGCCTACTTGCTGTTGCAATAGCTGATTAGCATCCATCAGCTGTTGAATCTGCTGCTGCTGTTGGTCCATCGTGGGTTAACGATGGTTCTGTCTGGTGACGAACAAGATGTTCTGTCCCACGTCCGACTCACACCCCCCAACCAGTCAGCCGAGGGCTGAGAAACTGCTCAGCACAGCCAAATACAGATGAACACTTGGCAGCAACTCCGTGGCTGCCTGCCAAGGCTTTTACTGATAACACAATACAAACATACGACAAGTCCAGGATAAATTGACAGAGTGCTGCAACAGGAGATTCAGCAAAATTGTTCTTCACAAAAGTTTCAAACGGCACACCCCTTGCTTATATAGCCTGTGGGGTGTGGCCCAGTGACTCAGCTGAAATCTCTGGCACGACGTTTCAGCTGCTGCGCACGCTTGTCCCTCCGACGCTGGCGTGGATCCAGCCAAGACGTATTCTCCTCAGAGTCCGATACACCTGGCTCCTGGCCAATCCCAGAAGCACCTGGCTCCTGGCCAATCCCAGAAGCACCGGGCTCCTGGCCAATCTCCTCTCCGTCGGAAGGCACCGAAGGCCGCACCAGAGGGAAAGGTCCTGGAGAGGGAGGCCTGGCCATCTCCTCTCCTTCATGTTCCTCGTCCTGTGGGTCCTCCTCGTCCTGTGGGTCCTCCTCTGATGAGAGGGACCCACAGGACGGAGCCACAACAGTTCGAATCTCAGAAGGGTATGTCTGGCTGATGAAAACCAAATAAGGTTTGAAATAGCTATCCCAGTTCTCCCTTAATTCTTTGTTAGCAATTCAAATTTTGGAATATATATATATATATATATATATATATATATATATATATATATATATATATATATATATATATATATATATATATATATATATATATATATATATATATATATATATATATATATATATATATATATATATGTTTTCTGAGGTTTTCGCGGGTGTTTGTATGTAGGTCTTTGGTCATTCGGGTTCTCTCCCGTGTAAAATTGGAAGTGTCCTGGCAACGTTTCGACGAAGTCACATTCGTCATCTTCAGGCTGGTGTCTTCAGCTTCGTGCTTCTGGGAGTAGTGTGCGATCGCTGCTGTTTCTTCCTTTTAACTGCCAGTGGGGTTTGAGCTGATTGGGTGGGAGCTTGGCTGTGTTCTGATTGGGTGGAGGTGTGTTCTGATTGGTTAAG
>NW_015388605.1:99162-101958 GCF_001527695.2 Protobothrops mucrosquamatus
CTCCAAACATCCACCAACTCCAAATCTTCCATCATTGCAAAAAAAGACTTAGGGAGTCTGGAGAGGGCCACGTCCCTAGAAGTTGTCTTTTTGTCTTTTAAAGTATCAAGTACCCCATTCCAGTCTCCCATAACAATCAAGGAATTATAATCCATAGCCACAATTTTCTGGTGTAGTTGTCTATAAAATTGTTTTTGAGATGACAGTTGATTGGGGGCATAAACCCCCACTATTAAGCACTTTCTTCCATTTAGGTTTGTTTCCACCAGTAGAAATCTTCCTTCTTTGTCAGTTTCTTTTAAAATAGGTGAAAGATGTTTCTTTATATATAATGCAACCCCTGCTTTTTTTTTAAGAGCAGGTGCAGTGAACAAGTCTCCAAGCTTAGAGTTTAGCAATAATTTTTGATCTTTAGCCACAATATGAGTCTCTTGTAAACATATAATATCATTGTTAAAATGTCTTAAATAATGAAAAACCTTACGTCTTTTGTGGGGTGAGTTAAGGCCCCCCACATTCCAAGATGAAATTTTAAACATTAGCTGATTTCAGTCCTATGGCAATACTTGAAGCATAAGGCTTGGCAAAAACCTTAGGTCGAGCGCCACCTACTGGCTCCGAAGTAGCAGGTGGCGAGCTATCAGCTGATGGGCGGGCTGTCAGTTGTTCTTTCTGCTTACGTCTGTGAGCTGCGCGGGTCATTCTTTGTTCTTTTCCATCGTCTTTCAAACACCCATCTGCGTCCTTATCACCGGAAATAGAGGGGAGGTCCACAGTCAGATGCTCAACTACATCAGTCTTTTGGGCTGTGGGTGGACGCTCTACTTGCAACACAGACGCCATAAAGTCCTTCGCTTTTTTAATCGAGTTAATTCTGTAACGCTTACCAGCCACTGTTACAATTATACCCACCGGTACATCCCATCTGAAAATTATTTGTCTATTCTTGAGTTCCTGCACCAA
This sequence comes from Protobothrops mucrosquamatus, assembly GCF_001527695.2. Taxonomy (NCBI): domain Eukaryota; kingdom Metazoa; phylum Chordata; class Lepidosauria; order Squamata; family Viperidae; genus Protobothrops; species Protobothrops mucrosquamatus. The sequence goes on from NW_015388605.1 coordinate 100,126, forward strand.
AAAAGCATAGTCTCGACGCGCTTTAAGTATTTTCGCTGGGATTTCCTTTAAAAGAATAATATCTTGATTCAAAATCTTGAATCTTTGTTGATAAAAAAGCTGCATTATTTCATTACGTCTCGCTTTTCTTGTAAAATAGACCACCACGTCTCTTGGCAAATTTCTCTGATGGGCCACCCAAGAATTCACCCTGAAGACACGTTCTATTTCATCATGAATTTCCTGCCCACAAGCCAGGGCATCCATAAGTGCTTCTGGAATTATTTCTCTTAAATTCTCTTTTGGATCCTCAGCCAACCCGCGGATCCGAATTGCATACTCCATGTCCCGAAATTGAGCAACCAAGACATCACCCTTAACATTTTCCAAAGTTTCCTCTACAAGCTCCAGTCTTTGCACGCTCTCTTCAGCCCTCTGTTCATTTTCCTCCACCCTTTCTGCCACCACATCCACATATTCAGCTAAACCTTGAAAAGCAGTTGTCACATTCATACGAAAGCCCTCATGTTTCTGTAATAATTCTTGTTGTTGCTGTATTACTTGATCAAACCTGTTTTCCATTTTATCATCCATTTTTTGTAACATCTCTGTCATTTGCTTAATGCTTTCAGTCATTAAATCCTGTAGTTCTTTACCAGAGGGCGGTGGAGGTGAAGAAGATGGCGGGGGTGGCGGGTGGGAAGCCGGCTTAGAAGTTGATTGAGGCGGCTGGGGAATCGGAGATGTAATTGTCTTTGAAGTTGTGGGCGCCACTCTTCTCAAAGCCATATTAGCAATTTGAAATTTCAATCAATGTAAAAGTCTTTTAAAGTCTTTTAAACAACTAATCCAAAACGAGTAATAAAGATATTAAAAGTAGCAAAAGTTCCAGACCGGAAATCCGAGTCACTTTCACTTCTTCTTGCTAAAAAGTATCATTCCATCGCCATTTTAAATTCACTTTCACTCAATCCCCCCAAGTATAGGGAAGTTCAAAATATCCAAAGTTAGAGGAAAATCCAAAATAGGAAACAAACTTCCAGGGTCGGTTTGTCTGCATATAATAACTCACAGTTCAGTTTAAATTGCAGCGGTAGCGGCGGCTTCTAGCTTCGCCAAAGCGAAGGCGTCCTGGATCGCGGAGAATCCTCGGGGCTCCGGAGGAGTTCTAACCTACATCGTCCACATAGGACGACTCGGGAACTCAACTCCTACCCCGGGCAGCTCACCGATCCCCTTATGCCCGGGGGAAAGGTATCGAGCCGTTTGACAGCTGATGGTTGCTGTCAAAATGGCTTTTACGCGAAACAGGCGGGAGGCAGCTGTCGGCTGTGTCCGACGAGGTCGCCTGTACACCGGAAGTCCGTGTCCTCTTTTCTGACTGAGTTCTTGTGTTCTTCAATGCGTGCATTTATTCTTCTGTTGGTTTGTCCGATGTATGTGGTGGGACAGGCGGTGCATGGGATTTCATATACTCCTTGATTTTCTTTTTTTTTTTTAAAAAAAAAGATTTTTATTATTTTTCATCATAAAAAAAACATCACAAGTGTTACACAATGCTATATGAAAAAAAACCCCGCCCCCCACGCCCCCGGACTTCCCAAACCTAATCCCAGGATAATATTCAGATATAAGTAAACAGGTATTAATATCTCTAACTCCACAAAGTATATTATTCTACATGAGTAGGTAAAATATTTTAAAAAAAAGAACAAATTTACTAAAAACCTAAATTATATTCCACCACTCTATGCTTATTTTAAATATAAACAATCCATCTTCTCCATATTAATAAAAATTATCATTCAAGTAATTCTTCAAGTAAGCCGAAATCTTGCCATTTCAGCAAAGTAC
>NW_015388605.1:109659-111138 GCF_001527695.2 Protobothrops mucrosquamatus
ATATATATATATATATATATATATATATATATATATATATATATATATATATATATATCCAAATTTCTTTTTCTGACAAAGAGTTAAAGAATTAAATCGGGAGACTAAGATGGCCATTTCTTTTTTCTTTTTTTTTTAAATAAAATTTTTATTAATTTTTGTAATTAACCAACAGATACCAATATGATGCATTTACATATACAAGCAATAAAAAAATAATCCAAATCAGTACATTTTCGGAGACGCTCGGCAGTCCCCACCTTGCCTCCACCCTCATTCACTTTCCTGTCCTTCCTCCCTCTGATCCCACAACCTCTCCACCTTCCTCCTTTCCACCTAACTACATCCCCTCTCCCTTCTTAACCGCCTCTTCGAGTGCAGTTTGGGGTGCCAGCCGAGCATCTCCTCTTTTCAATACAGTTATTATTCACCTATAACATATAAATACATCAATTTTTATAATTTTAATCCCCTAATCCCCTTCCCCCCTCCCCCCCTGACTTCCCAGATCTGAGTACAGGATTAAACATATAGTAATCCATATTTAACCCAAACCACCCGATCATAATATAAACAAGTATAAACTTACTTTAACTCTAACATACAATCACCTTAACTATGAACTATATATATAAATTATAAATAAAAATATTCATAAGTAACCTTAATTAATCAAAAGCTATATGGTAATTGTTCATTTCATATTTTCTCTGAATATAATCTATCCATCTTCTCCACACCAGAATAAATTTCTCTTGATATTGATCCTTCAGGTATGCGGATATTTTTGCCATTTCTGCAAAATATGAAAAAGATGGCCATTTCTAGCTTTTTCTGCTTTCATCAGTTAGCCATACCCTTTATGGGATTCGAACCTGGGCAGTTTACATACTTAGGCAGTGATTCAACCACCAAGCCACAGGCTCTCCTCCCCTCTTTGCCAGCAGAGTCCAGGGAGTATATACAGGAAGTTTTTTTCAGACAGATCGGCCTGATTGAGAACACCTGGACATTTTTAACTGCTATACTGCAGGTTTTTTTTACTTTTTACAATAACTTTTACCATGCAGCCCCCCAACTAGGGGCGTTAAGCAGGCTCAAGTCGCAACTGAGAAACATTTTTAATTTGGATCTAAAATTAAATGGCTTGGTGGTTGAATCACTGCCTAAGTATGTAAACTGCCCAGGTTCAAATCCCATAAAGGGTATGGCTAACTGATGAAAGCAGAACAAGCTAGAAATGGCCATCTTAGTCTCCCGATTTAATTCTTTAACTCTTTGTCAGAAAAAGAAATTTGGATTTAAATTTTTTTTGCAGTTGCGACTTGAGCCTGCTTAACGCCCCTAGTTGGGGGGCTGCATGGTAAAAGATATTGTAAAAAGTAAAAAAAACCTGCAGTATAGCAGTTAAAAATGTCCAAGTGTTCTCAATCAGACCGGTCTGTCTGAAAAAACCTTCATATATATATATATATATAT
>NW_015388605.1:111415-122281 GCF_001527695.2 Protobothrops mucrosquamatus
AGACAGCCCAGGTTTGAATCTCAGAAGGGTATGTCTGGCTGATGAAAACCAAATAAGGTTTGAAATAGCTATCCCAGTTCTCCCTTAATTCTTTGTTAGCAATTCAAATTTTGGAACACATATGATGTCGCAGTTAAGCGACTGCTGCCTGTGGATGGCTCTAGGTTGAGCTGATACAGGCAAAAGACTTCTCTTTCCCATATTTTGGCCGACAGGGTGCTCTAAAAGAAAAAAAAAACATTCATCCTCTTCCCCTGTCTCTTGTAGCTAACAAAGTGAGAAAGAGCCTGTGGCCTAGTGGCTAACATCTCTGCTTAACATGCAGACAGCCCAGGTTCGAATCTCAGAAGGGTATGTCTGCCTGATGAAAACCAAATAAGGTTTGAAATAGCTATCCCAGTTCTCCCTTAATTTTTTACAATAACAATCTTCAGTGCTTCGTGAACAGTGTGTTTTCTGGGTTCATATATTTAAAACAATCAATGATCATGTAAGGACCAGCTTCAAAACCTCATCCCAAGAAAGCTGGACTCCTGGAACATTTCCATTCCAAAAGGAACTTTTATTAGGAGAAGCTGACAGCAGGCATAGAAGGCAGGATCTGAGGGTTTCCCACTCAGATCAATAGGTTAAAGAAGCATCAAGTTACCCCATCCACCTCAACAGTTCATCTGGTCAGTTCAAACAAGCCAATCCCTAGGAGTTAGGTCCGCTGTGGGAAAGGAGCTGATAACGGAGTCCATTCCCATGCTTGCAAAGATGTTGTTGGCTCTTTGCACCTTTCTCTTCCACAGTGATGGCCAAAGCATATTCCATTCTCACCTTTCTCACCTCAGGTTGACATCAAGGGGAAACAGTTCAAAGAGTAAGCAGATAGGACAGGCAGAGAGGATACATTGTAGTTAAGCAAAAAGGAGAAAAGATGCATTCCCTGGAGCCTCACCCCTCACCCCAGAAGAATGACAGAACTCACAGAAAGAAACTGAAAGGAACAGAACCACCCCCCAACAAAGAAATGGGTTCTGACAGATAATTACTTTCTACAATTAATTAATTGTAGGAAATTACAGACCTATCAGCCTGACCTCAATACCTGGGAAGATTCTGGAAAAGATAATCAAACAACGAATCAGCAAACACCTAGAGGCAAACAAAGTCATTAGTAAAAGCCAACATGGGTTTGTCAAAAACAGATCATGCCAGACAAATCTTATTGCATTCTTTGACCAAGTGACAAAATTAGTGGATCAGAGGAATGCTGTGGTTATAATTTACTTGGACTTCAGTAAGGCATTTGATAAAGTAGATCACAACTTACTACTTGATAAGATAGAAAAATGTGGGTTAGACAGCATCACCACCAGATGGATCCGTAACTGGCTGACCGGCTATACTTAGCATGTGGTCCTCAATGGAACTGCATCTACATGGAGGGAAGTGTGTAGTGGGGTACCCCAAGGCTCTGTTCTGGGCCCAGTGCTCTTCAACATCTTCATCAACGATTTGGATGAGGGGATAGATGGAGAACTCATCAAATTTGCAGACAACATCAAGCTGGCAGGAATAGCCAACACTCCAGAAGACAGGCTTAAGATACAGGAGAATCTGGACAGACTTGAACACTGGGCACTATCTAACAAAATGAAATTCAATGGTGAAAAAAGTAAGGTTCTACATTTAGGCAAGAAAAACCAAATGTACAGATATAGTATAGGGGGTACCTTGCTCAACAGTAGTAACTGTGAGAGGGACCTTGGAGTCCTAGTGGACAATCACTTAAATATGAGCCAGCAGTGTGCTGCAGCTGCATTAACACAGTGCTAGGCTACATTAACAGAGGGATAGAATCAAGATCACATGAAGTATTAATACCACTTTACAATGCCTTGGTAAGGCCACACTTGGAATACTGTATCTAGTTTTGGTCACCACAATGTAAAAAAGATGTTGAGACTCTAGAAAGAGTACAGAGAAGAGCAACAAAGATGATTAGGGGACTGGAGGCTAAAGCATATAAGGAACGGCTGCTGGAATTGGGTATGTCTAGTTTAATGAAGAGAAGGACGAGGGGGGACATGATAGCCATGTTCCAATATCTCTTTTAAGTAATTTTTCATCGGTGTCTTAGTCTTTTAATTGGCTTTATCAAGCCAACTCACCTTAAGTTCCAAACAGTCAAGTCTTACATAGTTCTTATCTTTATATAATGGTTTTATAATCTAATCACGACAAAACGTGCCCACCCCATTGCTGGCAATGGGGAAAAAGCTCTGATATGTCACGTGACATCACGTGACGTTGCGAGTTTGACATGTCTGATCTAAAAGTTTTCCAATAATTTCTCCTTTAGAAGATTAGCCAAAGGCCAAGATTTTTCTTTCTCTGCCAAAAGTTCTTACGTTTAAAAATGCAGCTCAATGTGTTTATAATCCCAGAAGGTCAGCAGTTTCTAAACATATGTAGTTTCCCTCAGTAGTAAATAACTCAATGCTTTGTTCCCAGCTGGGTTTTTTTTGTTTTTTGTTTTGCTATTTCTAGGCATTTTGCCAAATTCTGGGTCAATGCAGCTATGATTTTCTCTAATCTTCCACTAGATGTCACTGTTCATTTTCCAACTTTTTAAAACAAAGAGTAATTTTTGTTCTTCTTTATATAATATATATAATTTCATCAATTATGCTTTTTCAGGTATAGAGGTATAGAGTTGTAACAATTTTCTTAGCTTTCAAATTTATCCAAACTGTAGTATTTTATATTTTTATTCCCCATAAGGGGTTTAATTTGTCACTTCTGTCTATAGAAGGGTGGGGTATAATACCCCCCTTCTCACTTTGGGAGGCTTTTTGCTTTTTGGGGAACCTTTCCAGGAAATCAGATATAAAATAGGAGAGAAAAGATCAAATTCTTCACCCAGTTTCAAGCACGCTGTTCACTGTTGTGCTGATTAGTGCCTTTGGACTTCGGCTGCAAGTACCTTGGTCTGGTCAACAAAGTGTGATCAACCTTTCTCCTGTTGGGTTAGAATGCTTTCCCTGAATCAAGCAAAACAACCACCATCATTTCAGAATCATCAGGGCACCCTTCTTTACTTTGCTGCCTCTCCGGGGCAACTTAGACCCATTTAGGATCCCCCTGGCAAGGCGAAACTAGCCATGGGGTGCAGAGGTCCATAATCCTGTGACTGGGCGCTACAATGCAAAACCAGAAGTAGATTATTTTGACTAGCAAAGCACATGGCAATTCCCCCTCCCCCCTTCTATGTGTCAACCGAAAATGAATAGGGAAAATGGTCACAGCCATGCTCATTTTCAAAGTTGACAATAACGTTTCGTGCAGGAAATCTTCAGATCTTGCCTTACTATCCTGCTGTCAATACCTTCCAATAAAGGTTGTTTGATGTTACTCCATATCTGTCTTCATTTTTAAAGAGTTATAGATAAGAATTCAAAGATCTTGTCTTCATGTTCATCTACTCTCTGACTAGGAGATCCTTGCCTTACATTAGATGTCTTGGTGTCAGGGGTTAGTATCAACAACTGTCTGCTGAGGAGCATCCTCATTTGAGAAACATTTGTTTTAATGCCATTAGGTTTACAGATGATTTTAGAATTAAGATAAAGCAATGTGAAAAATCCTAAAGCGTATGGAAGAGAAGGTAATTTTGGAGACTTTTATGGAGTCTTTTGTTCTGTTTAGTAGTGTTTTCACACTGAGATTCAAAAAGAAAGTCTTTACGACATCTCCAGTGTTATTTGTTTTTATTTCTAAAGACACTGAAGGCACAAATGCAAATATTTATTTATTTATTTATTTATTTATTCACTCGTCTTCACTTATCCAGTTCAAAATGTAGCTATCCAGCCTAGGTTTGAGTTGCAGAAAAAATAAACCAGGGCACACACAGTGCATGATAGCTTGTTCTGTGCTTTGGGCTCCAAAATACTGTAGTCTCCATACACTTTTATAAATTACAACAGTCCCATTTTGGAAACTCCCCATTTACTGGCACTTTTCCACTATATGTAGTCCTCAACTTATGATCACAACTGGGACTGGAATCTAGATTGTTGAGTGAAGCAATCGTTAAGTGGGATCCCTCATGACTGCTTTGCTCAATGATCAATCCCAGCACTGCCAGATAAGGGTGTTAAGCAATCACCTAGTTTGTTAAGTGAATGGAATGAAAGTGCTTCCTGCCTCTGTGTGCAGAAAGGAACTGCTATGGTGAACTGTAAGAACAGAACTGAGATATTCACAAACTGAGCTATATTTCTCCACCTCACTGGAGGACTTCATCTCCCCTCTGTGCATGAAAGAGAACAGCTCTTGCATGTTGCAGGAATGCAGCTCAGATCCCAAAGATGGGGGGGGATCTAAGCTCTGTTGCTTCTCTCAGATGAGTTCCCCTCACGTTGCTATTCATGCTCAAGGCTTGACCTAGGGAGAAAGAAGCACAGGCATCTACATTACTTGGGTCTACAGATTAAAAGAATTCCATGAAATTAACTTGAGTGATTTATTTCATACCATAGACCAATCATAAGGATTTGTTGTTGCTGTTTAATACAAAATATTGTATTGGGTAGTACAATAAAAGATAAACAATAGGAAATTAAATAAATGCAAGCACTTAGCACAACACATTGTAGAACTTCAATAATGTTTAATTAGAAATAACTTCAATATGGGAAGAATAGGGCTGCAAGTGGTGCCCCTGTTTTTCATCTGTAGAATGTTGGAGTAAACTTGGTTCAGTACACAAAGAATAAAATTTCTAGAATTTGGAGACAGCATCATCATTATATTTTTGCCTTCCAGCTTTGGCAAGTTAAATGTAACATAAAAGATGTTTGTGCTGTCTTCCAGATGTCAGTAGTGACCTTGAAGAAAACATTTGGGAAAATATGCAAAATGGCCCTGCATCTCTTGTAGGTTGTAAAAGAATGACACCACAGGAGGTCATCAATATTCAATAGAGTAAGAAAATAAAACAGCTCTGTAAGAAAAACACTAGCAGGATTTTGTTCTGATTTCTGGTGGTTGAAAGCAAGAGAAAACACAAGGATATAATCATTTTCTTGAAAGGCAGCAATCACTATTGTATAATTAGCTGCAATACTCTTTTAAGCATATTAAGTTTATTCAGATTCATAAGAACCTTGTTTTCTTCATCAGTTGTATACCAGTATAAAATCAGTTAAATGCAATATGCCAGGGGTGTCAAACTGCCGGCCCATGGCGAAATCACGCCCACCCCATTGCCGGCAATGGAAAAAAAAGTCACGATATGTCACAACACGTCACGTGACGTTGCGAGTTTGACACCCCTGCAATATGCTATGAAAAAGGAGGCTAAAGTAAAGAAAAAACAATGCAGGTATTCCCATTTTTATTAGATAATTAAAATATGACCTGAAGTATTTTTAAATTTATCCATAATTTAAACTGATAAAGCCATCTGAATCTTCACAGTGTACAGATTAAAAATAGATACAATATGTAAAAACAACCCAATATAAAATACTGCAGCAATAAATATGATCCAGGAACAACCATAACCTAACTAAAGCAGATATAATATACCACATGGGCACACTCTGATTTTTCCCAAGACTTTGGAGGGGGGAGGGGGAGAAACAGGTTTTAAAGATCAGTTAAAGTCTTGTGGGGTTAGGGCAGTCTGAACTTGTAGGCTATTGCAAAGGCTGCAGTAGGGGGGAAAAGCACTTTCTAGCAGCCAGAAATAATGAAATGAAGGTGATTCTCAGATAGCCAGGGCTTTCTACAGGTTAACTAGCACCTTTTTTGAATTTGAAATTGACTGGTAAACAGTACAGCTTGCACAGTGAGGTGTTACATGACCAGTACAGCTTGCACAGTGAGGTGTTACATGAGCATACCAAGATATGCCTATAAATACTAACACAGGTGTGATTTGGGCCAGCTGTAGCTTCCAACTCAGCTTCAAAGCAGCCCCATATAGAACACACTACAATAATCTACACATGAGAAGATAAGACATAACTCATTACAGGTAGGAATTCTTGGTTGTGAACTAGTGCAAATTCTCTACCAGATGAATCACTGTAAAAATGTTTTTGGCCACAGCTGATACCTATTCTCTGAGCAGAAGCTATATATCCAAGAGGTTCTCCAAACTGTGCATTGCTTCAGTATGAGAAAGTGCTAATTCCAACATTTACATAGGCTTTTCACATTTTAAAAGTTTCAGGCATTTCAAATACCTGAAGAACACATTTATTTTTCCTTGAAGTGTCCCTGTCCTGAAAATGAAATATAATTTTGGATCCAGAAGAGCTTATCCATTGCTTTCTAGTTACAAATATTTCCTTGGGATAAGTTGGTTGAGAAGATGGTATTTTTGGCTCATGCTCTTTGAGGAGACTGATTATTTTGATCTCTATCATTCTGGACTACTTTTTGGACAGGTTCAGCTAGAGATGCCCACATTCATTATCTCTAACTGCTTGATCAATATCAACAACTCCTGGAGCACATCTATAATTTGATTAGAGGTACTTTGTTACAGTGATTTCATTCTTAGTAACAGTGATGGTTTTAGGGTGTGATATTGGGAGACTAAGCCTTTACACTTTGGAAACTAGGCAATTCAGTATCATAAAGCATTATCTTACCTCTTTTACTATTTAATATTTAGATGATTTTGCTGGGGTGGTTATCAGATATTTTGAGACTGTGTCATTAATATGCTGATGACATTCAGATCAAATACAATAAGTGTTAATTAGTGTATTTAATGGCATGATATAGTGATAAGGGCAACAAAGCAATTCAGGTTCATACCATTGGGGATGTTCTTAGACTTATAATTAAACCCAAGTGGTTTCTATTGCTAGGGTGCCTATTACCAGTAAGTTAGTTCTTACTACTGTCATTGATCATGGTTTTGGAGATTTACAAAGTGAACAAGCAATCACATATTCTTGATTGTAAATTCAGTTCCTGGGGGAGTCTGGAAAAGATGTTGTGAGCATTGCTCCTGGCTGGTGAACTCCTTTTTTATTTTAATTAGCTACTTGATTTAGTTATTTTAGCTCAAAGGAAGCCAAGGCCATTTGTGTGTTAGAATTTTAAAAGCTTTTTACCTTTTGGATTATGGAAATGAACTGAACAAATTGAAGATAATAAATCATTAACAAGAATTGCTTCATGTCTTGCACTGGAAACAGCCATTAAAGACTGTTAAATGAAACAAAATGTTTTATCAGTTTTTTTAAAAAAATCTCTTGTAGACATTTTACTCTGTTTTAGCAGTCTGATTTTGATGTTAGAAAATAGACAAATCATTCAGGTTTTAACCAGATCTTAATACCTATTTGCTATGATATCAAACACTCAGCAGGATAGAAAGCTCAATCCAGCACCAGAGACTAAACCATCAAAAGAAAAAAAGATGTTTCTGCCAGAGATTTCAGGGGCCTAACCTTAATCTGGTGCTAAAATAAGCATCACCTTCTTCACAGCCTTCTCTCAACAGAGGGGGAGGGATCTGACATCATCTATCTTTAGTCTACAACACAGCCCTTTCAACAGTTCCAAGAAGGTTCCACACCCGTTTGCACTACTCAGGTGACCCTGAAGACACAGATAAATCTCCAGGTGGCATCAATGATTCACTAAAAGAATGCAAATGACCAGTTGGCTGCAATATTTTTATAGTCTTTTAATTGTATTATATTGTTGTATTTTAATTGTTATATTATCAACTTTTCTGAGATTTACAAGAGCAAAAACAGAATGAAAATATATTACATAAATCAGTGTGATTTATTTCTAAAAATAGAATAAACACTGCTTCTCTGAAATATTATATGTATATCTAGTTTGGGACTCATTAAGGTAGCATCAGTGTGACCCATTCAAAAATCAGCTCAGCTATAACCTTTCCATCATTTCAAATCCTGGAGAAATATAGATTATATTAGTCATCAAAGAGGCACTAAGCAGTGTCTCATAAACTAATATTTAACATTCAGGACATTGTAGAATGGTGATTCCTTCCAAGAAATGTGGATAAGTTTTGTTCTAAAAGTATTATTAGTATACTTTATTCTCTGCTTGCACATTCCAGATGAATTTGGAAACAGTATGCCAGCTTATGAAGTTAAAAGATCTCATTTTTAAACCATTGAATTGGATATCAACATCCCTGACTATGGGAACGCTGTAGAAGCCTCATTAAAGCCAATAACACAGTATCTTTAGTACAGCAAGAGCTTAAGTCATGTCATGGAATTCTTTTCACGGAAGTGAGACTTTTCAAGATCTGTCTATGCTAGTACCTGAATGTCAGTGTAACCACTGTATAATTCACATCAAAGAAAGGCTATTTTTCTACTTCTGTTATGTTAATGTGATTGCCTAATGAGACCTTATCAAAAGCATAAAGCTACACGGCTAGGATCCAAAAACACTCATAAAATACAGCATTTTGAAGGCTCAATGAGCTTCACAAAGTGTATAATTCTAATGTCTGTTGCATTCACACACTTCGGTGCTTTCTTTTTCTTATGATTGCATCTTGTTAGCGAAAAGCTGACCCCCAGCTACAAGAAAAGCTCAGACAAGGCTGCTTAACAGCTCATGAGTTGCAGCTTCCTTAGAATTTTGTCTAGCAAGATACATGATTACAAAATTGATTTCTAGAAGAGGAAAAAATCTGGCAAATTAAAAGCAAAACAAAAAAGCAAAAAACCCTCCTACCTGATTTACAGGAAGGAGAACAAATTGGTTTTTTATGTATGATGTTCAGCTCTTTTAATACAGGATTACTGGCAACATTATTTCTATTAGTATTTCAAAGCTTTCCCTCTTCTATGTGTAAGAGGCATTGTGATGAGTAGGGTACAATTTATTATTCAAGACTAAGGTTCAAATTGTAACAACTAAAGAACTTACTGATGTTCTAAAGAAATTGATTTTCTAAGGAATTATAAAGTGAATAGGAGTTTCACTCAGACAGCTTTGGACAAATTTCCAACCTCAGCTTCTCATGGGTATGTAAAAAGGTTCTGCTACTAACTTCTGTATTTGGAATCAAAATATTCCTAATGCAGAAAAATTTGCAAACCTCCTGACTTAAATGTACCTTAAGAGGGTTCAAAGTGCTACTGAAATTCTAGAAATCTGGATGATATCTGTTAAGTCCTGGGAATAATGGCGCTTGAGATGAAGCATCTCCAACAAGTCTTTATTGTTTGCTCCATTCTACGAACAACCAGAGCAGAGGCACGCAGGCCTCTATTTATACCCTCTGATCCCCGGGCAAGTTCAACCAATCATGAGGCGGGCTTCTCCCGCCTTGCGCATGCGCACAAGGCCGGCGCCGCTCAGTCTGGTCCCGGGCAGCTTCTGCAAATGCCCGGGACTCTTGCAACATCCCGAGCCTGCAAGATGCAGGCTCAGGACACAACACCCCTTTCCCCTGGATGAAATAAGATTGCGCCCACATGGACGCCATCCTATAGATGGTAATATAATTAATAATAAAATAAAGTTACACAATGTATAAGGTGTGGGACTGTTCCTTTGAACCAGAACCAGTGACTTCCCCCCGACCTTGTTTTACTTAATTACANCAGCTCTCGCTGTGTACCTGTTCACCTTACATAATCGGCTAGGTATTTGGGAGGACCTCTTGCCCTGAGTGACCTTCTCAGACCTGGAGAGTTTGTATTGTTATCTCTGTGGCCGCTTGCTCTAGGTGAAGTGCCCTGTGAATGACCAGTGACTTCAGTTTGGCTTTCCAGCCTGTCTCCTGTAATTGAGCAGTCCGGGTCCTGTTGGTCATTAGACTTGGTTGACCAGTCCACAATGGAGTTATCTAACCCTTGTGAGTTCATTCCCGTGTTCCCTAAAGGAATGTAGGATTCCTGGCTCGTTTCTGTAGTGCTAGGGACTAGGGATGCCTCCCTGTTAGCCCTGATGCGTGAGGACAACCTCCTCTGAGTCCTTTCAGCATGGGAGGTGTTCCCCCTTTGTATTGCCTGCTCTCTTGCATGTTGTGAGTTGTGAGTATGCTCCCATGTATTCTCCATGTCTGGAGTATTGCTTGATAGGGGTGGATAATTAGTCTGCCACCGGTGGGACTCCCAGGCTGGAGTGTGTGTGGGGGTGTCTATGTACTCCCTTTCCCACGAACTGCTACCAGAAGCACCTGTGGAAGTTGGGTGTTGCGTACCCGTTTCCCTGTCCACAGCCAACGTAGGCTGTTGATTTTGAATCCCAGAATGCATTTCCCATTCTTCCTCCCCCCCCAGAGGAGACTGAGGAGGAACCATAGGTGCGTCCCGCCTCACACGTAATTGATCGATGTGGCGGCAAAGCACGCGGCCGTCTGGCAGGGACACCTCGTAAGACAGAGGCCCTGAGACTTTACAGACCACAGCTGGTACCCAAAGGTGGCCAGGCCCGTAATTCCTGGCCCAGACAGGATCACCTTCACGAAGGACCCATGGTGGGTGTGGCTGAGACACCTGAGCAGGTACACGTTCCGGATGCAGCCTGTCCAATTTAGTCACGAGCCGATGACCCCAGCGGAGTTCGGCCAGGCACTTACCCGTGGCAGTGCACGGAGTAGTACGGTGTGCCAAAAGAAAGTCAGCCAACCTGTGATGCCAGTTGCCGTAGGTCAGCTTCTTGAGGGCGTCCTTGGTGATGCGGACCATCCGTTCAGCCAGACCGTTGGTGGAAGGATGGAAAGGAGCTGAAGCAGCGTGGCGGATCATGTTGGTCCGGAGAAATGCCTGAAACTCAGTAGAAGTAAATTGAGGACCGTTATCCGACACTAGAACATCTGGCAACCCATGTGCAGCAAAAATGCTC
>NW_015388605.1:126187-127230 GCF_001527695.2 Protobothrops mucrosquamatus
AACCAGAGCAGAGGCACGCAGGCCTCTATTTATACCCTCTGATCCCCGGGCAAGTTCAACCAATCATGAGGCGGGCTTTTCCCGCCTTGCGCATGCGCACAAGGCCGGCGCCGCTCAGTCTGGTCCCGGGCAGCTTCTGCAAATGCCCGGGACTCTTGCAACGTCCCAAGCCTGCAAGATGCAGGCTCAGGACACAACAATATCATTCTTACTTTTCAAGAAGGCTTGAATAAGATATGTACTCAAAGGAGATATATACACATAGGCTATTTATAAATTATTAGAATTAAACTCTAGGAAAAGGAAGTGTTTCCCACTACACAAATGTATAAGTGCAGGCTTTTTTTGGCAAATATGAAGGCATTTTTAAGGAAAGGGATAAGGCAACATAGGCAAAGATGGAGCCTATCTTTTGCAACATTTGAGAGAGCACACCCCTTGCCCTAGTACAGTGATGGTGAACCTTTTAGAGACTGAATGCCCAAGAACCGCCCTGCCCCCCCGCCCACCTGCAGGGGCACCCACCACCTCCATGGCCTGTCGCAGATCGCCCAGATGACCCAGCAGTGCCATGGCAGCCATGCTCTCCACCCGCGCCCTGCAGCATCATCTGTGCATGACAGAGCGTGAAGGTGGAGTCTTGTCCTCACTGCCCAGCTGCCATGTCCTTGGCTGCGCTGCTCCGTGTGGGTCACGCCCAGGGATGACTCTCCTGCGGGGGGGCTGCTGGTGAGGAGGGGGCTGCAGGGGGCCATGGGGCTGGGGCAACGGCACGCGTGCCCACAGAGAGGGTTCTGAGTGCCATCTCTGGCACACATGCCATAGGTTCGCCACCACTGCCCTAGAGTCTTTGGTCATTCGGGTTTTCTCCCGTGTAAGATTAGAAGTATCATAGCGACGTTTCGATGAAATCACATTCATCATCATCAGGCTTGTGCTTTTAGCTTTGTGCTTCTTAGAGTAATATGAAATGTCTGCTGTTTCTTTCTTTTAACTGCCAGTGGGGTTTGAACTGAGGGGGCGGGGACTTGGTTGTGTTCTGA
>NW_015388605.1:128129-137792 GCF_001527695.2 Protobothrops mucrosquamatus
AAAGAAACAGCAGACATTTCATATTACTCTAAGAAGCACAAAGCTAAAAGCACAAGCCTGATGATGATGAATGTGATTTCATCGAAACGTCGCTATGATACTTCTAATCTTACACGGGAGAAAACCCGAATGACCAAAGACTCACATATAAACACCCGTGAAAACCTTAAAAAACATATATATATATATATATATATATTCCATTGAAACATATTTGTTTATATTTAGTCCTGAAATATGATATCCATTTATAGTGCATTTTATAGTGCATTTTATAGAAACCAAGATAAAACACAGAAAGGAAACCTTGTGAAGGAGCTGACAAACTATGTGGTGGTGGCTGTAACATAAGAACATCATTAGAGTTTCCTCCCCTTCCCTCTCCGGTAATTGAAGGTCAGATTGGAGGGCCCATCATAGGTAAGTGTGCCGCCTCCCACCAGGAAAAATACAGAGGTGCTAGTTAATCTTCTCCTCAACCAGTTCCTCAGGCGAGACAGGATGGGGTGCTGGGAGCTTGGTCAGTCATGGCTTGTCAGGGAAGTGTTGTTGAAACTGAAAGACTAAATCAGGGACATAGACATACCACACATTTTCTGAGGAGTGATCTGCAACAGGATAGCCTTCTAATGAATCAAATACTGAATGTCTTTGCCTCTTTTTCTAGAGTATAGGTTTGTTCCATCTCGTATTCTGGTTCTCTTTCTACTATGACTGACAGTGAAGGGAGCCATTGGGATCATATTGTGCTTGGGGCAGCATCTTTGGAAAG
Source organism: Protobothrops mucrosquamatus (assembly GCF_001527695.2). NCBI lineage: Eukaryota > Metazoa > Chordata > Lepidosauria > Squamata > Viperidae > Protobothrops > Protobothrops mucrosquamatus. The sequence continues at coordinate 128,902 of NW_015388605.1, forward strand.
TAATGCTCAATGAATACTGGATGCACCTTTATTGAAGGGAACAGATGGAGGTTGATTTGTTGGAGAACTTTGAATGGTCCCACAAATTTAGTGTCTAGCTTCTTGGAAGATCTTGAAGTGGCTAAGAACTTAGTAGAGAGCCAAACTTTCTCTCCTACTGCTGATGGGCATCTGCTGCCTTCTTGTAAGCCTGATTTGCTTGCTCAAGCTATTGTTTCAGAAGCTCTTAGAGAGCAATTTGCTCCTGTAAAAAATTAACCATCCCTGGGACAGTTGAGTCCAGTGCAGGGTAGTCTGACAACACTTTAGGGTGTGTGCCATACATGGCTTGAAGTTGATTAGTGCAGTAAATTGTTGTAAGAAAATTCTGCAAGTGGGAATAAGGATCGCCAGTTGTCTTGGCTATAGGTGCAGTAGCACCTAAAGTACTGTTGGAGAAGCTGGTTCTTCTTTTTAGCTTCCCCATTCATGGCAGGATAATGAGCTGAGGAGACCATGACATTTAGTAGCTGGAAAAATGCTTTCCAAAATCTAGATTGGAATTGTATGCCTCTGTCTGACATGAATGCCATGCCATGGTAGTGAAAGATGCGGACTTGAAAAAGTTGTGCTGTGTCTTTGGCATTGGCAATCCCTTGCAGGGTATGAAATGAACCATCTTGGTAAAGAGAACTACCACTACTAGAATGGTAGTGAAGCCTTTGATGGGGTAAATCAGTGATGAAATCCAGAGAGAAAATATGCCAAGGGTGGGGGACATTGGCAGTAGTTGCAAAAGTCCTGCAGGCTTCTGAGGAAGGAGTTTGGCCCTCCTCCATGTGTGGTAAGAAGCCACCTATCTCTTGGTGTCTGCAGCCATCCTAGCCCACCAAAAGTCTTTTAAGGTTCTGTGTCGAGTTTTGAACACACCCATGCCCTGCAATTTGATTGCCGTGGAAAGCTGCAGTACTTCTTCCCTACATTCTGCTTCTGTGTTTTTTTAGGGAACCTCTTTCCATTGCAACTGTGGTTACAGTACCTGCTGGGGTTTCCTTGAGATCATCTATCCTGGCCTGTGAGAAGTGATGTAGTTGTTGCTGACTCTTTATCCTAGTGATTAAATCTTGATGCAGTTGGACAGCTCCAAACCTCTCAGTGGTTGGTGGAGATTGTTGAAGCTGGAAATTGGGAGGTTATAGGATTGTTGTTGGTGCTGGAGTCTGTTGAACAAGAGAATATTCTGGTTTGTGAACGAGTACATCTGCCATTAAGTTCTTGGATCCTGGAAAGTATTTAATGTAAAAATCAAAATGTGAGAAGAATTGCTCCATCTGATTTAGAACATAGAGCATAGAATAACAGAGTTGAAAGAGACCTTGGATGTCTTCTAGTCTAACCCCTACAACTTCTGAAAGCAAGCTATTCCATTGGTTGATTGCTCTTACCATTAGGAAATTTCTCCTTAGTTCTAGGTTGTTTATTTCCTTGATTAGTTTCCAACCATTTTTTCTTGCCTTTTGGTGTTTTGGAAAATAGTTTGACCCCCTCATCTTTGTAGAAGCTCCTCAAATTTTGGAATAGTGCTATCATGTCACACTTCCTTCTTTTCATTAGACTAGACAGACCCAATTCCTGTAACCATTCTTAATATGTTTTAACTTCCAGTCCCTTAATCATTTTTGTTGCTCTTCTCTGCACTCTTTCCAGAATCTCAACATCTTTTTTATATTGTCATGACCAGAACTAGATGCAGTATTCTAAGGGTGGTCTTATTAAGACTTTGCAAAGCTGTACTAGAACTTCATGTGATCTTGATTCTATCCCTCTGTTAATGCACCCTAGGATTGCACTGGCTTTTTTGGCTGCTGCTGCACACTGCTGGCTCATATTTAAGTGATTGTACACTAAGACTCCAACTCCATCTCACAGTTACTGGCATTAAGCCAAGTTTTACCTTGTTTGCATCTATACAGTTGGTTTTTCTTATCTAAGTGTAAAACCTTACTTTTATCTATATTGAATTTCATTTTGTTGGATAGGGCACATTGTTTACATCTGTCAAGATCTTTTTGGATCTTGGGCTTGTCTTCTGAGTTGCTGGCTATTCCTGCCAGCTTACTTCCATCTGCAAATTTGATGAGTTCCCCTTCAATACCCTTGTCTGAAGATATTGAAAACTACTGGGCCTAAAACAGAACCTTTGGGTACCTCACTGCTTAATTCACTCCATGTAGATGTAATTCCATTGAGGACTACATGTTGAGTATTATTTGTCAGCTACTTATAAACCCATCTGGTGGTGGTGCTGTCTATCCCACATTTTACTAGCTTGCCAAGAAGTAAGTTGTGGCCTATTTTATCAAATACTTTACTGAAATCTAATTATATTATGTCCACAGCATTTCGCTGATCCATTAATTTAGTCACTTTATTGAAGAATGAAATAAGATTTGTTTGGCATGATTGGTTTTTGATGAACCCATGCTGGCTTGTAGGTATTTGCAGATTTGTTGCTTATCTTTTCCAAGATACTCCCAGGTATTGATGCCTGGGTCTGTAATTTCCTGGATCTGTTCCCCCCCCCCTTTTTGAAGATGGGGACCACATCAGCTCTTTTCTAGTCCTCAGGTACTAGAAAAGAGATCCAGGAACTTTGAAGGATATATTACAATGGTTCTGAAATCACATCTGCCAGTTCCTTCAGAACTCTGGGATATAGTCTATCAGGACCAAGTGATTTGAATCCACCTAGAGCTAACAGATGTTCTCTTACTTTATTTTTGCATATTTTAATTTGCATTCCTAACTTGTCATTCATGGTTCTGTTTTTGGTAAGTTGAGTGGTGTTTTCTTTTTGCACGAAGACAGATGTGAAATAGGAATTAAACTGTTCTGCTTTCTCTCTACTGCCTGATACCTCTTTGCTATCTTTTCCCATTAGTGGATCGATTGTTTCTTTGACTTTTTTCTTGTTTTATTTTTTATGTTGAAATAAACTTTTTTATTGTTTTTATTTGTTGTAAGTCTTACTTCGTTCAAAGCCTTAGCTTTCCTAACTTCATATTTGCAGGTTCAATCTATTTTTTGGTATTGTGCCTTAGTTATCTCTCCCTCTTTCCATTTTTTGTAGTTGTCATTTTTTTTCCTCAGTTTTTCTGAGAGTTCTTTGTGCAATCATGCTAGGTTTTTTTTCTTGGTTTTCTTATTTTTCTTTTTTGTGGTATTGAACTGGACTGGGCTTTTATAGTCATATTTTTCAGAATTTCCCATGCTTCTTGAGTTGATTTGCCCTTTAAGATTTTCTTCCATGTGATCCTTCCCAAGCTCTCTCTGAGTTTGTTAAAATCAGATCTTTTAAAGTCTAAAACACTGTTTTGATTGTGTTATGTTGGTTGTGTCTATTTTATATTGAATTCTAATATAACATGGTTACTCTCCCCTAGAGTTCCTGCAACTTAAATCCCCTGTCTCATTTCTTCTCTGTTGGTAAGAATAAGGTCAATTATAGCTGTCCATCTAGTTGCCACCTCTATTTTTTGGGTGATGAAGTTGTCAGCTAGGTTGGTTAGATATCTGTTTGATCTCCTATTCCAGTCACGTGTTTCATCCCACCACGTTTCTGTAATGGCAACTATATCATACTTGCTCTTGTGTCTAGGTGAAGGTGGTTTGGTTTGTTGCAGAGTACGTACATTCATCTAGTCAGTGTCGACCTCATAGGAAAGTATGCACCTTCTAGGAAGTGTCTCCAGTGTTAGAATGTTAATTTAATGTCAATGTCATAATTGTTTTCTGGAGCTATCAGGGATCTGGAAAACAAGGCACATGGCAGAAGGCTGTTGTCTCCCCCTCTTTCTTGTAAAAGAACAGCTCCAATGGATATATCTGAAGCATCTGTTGAGATAATAAATTTCTTTAATGTGTCCGGGTTCCTGAAGCAAAGTCTGTTAAGCAAAAATCTGCTTTAACTCTTCAAATGCTGATTAGTGTGTTGAAGTCCAAGCAAATTGAACTCCTTTCTTAGTCAATTAGACCAGTGGTTTGGCTTTATGACCAAAAATAAATTTCCTATAGAAGTTAGCAAAGCCTAGGAAACATTGGATGTCTTTGGTTGTGCAAGGGACTTGCCAGTCTATGTGTCAACGCTTGGATCTTCTAGGGGTCCATCTGTATGCCTTTTGTGGAAATATGGTAACCCAAGAAGTCTAGCTGTTTCATTTTTCTGGCTTGACAAAGGGATAGTTATCTCTTAGTCTACAGAAAACTGTGCACATGTAGTCTGTGTGCTTAGCCTTGTTCTCTGAGTAGACCAAAATGTCAGCCAGAGCACCACAAATTTATGTATGAGATCTGAGAATACTTGGACATGAATCTGGAAAATATGCCCCCGCGTTGAGTAGTCCATATGTGGTCACTATGTATTCAAATTTGCTGTATCTGTATCAAAGGTGGTTAAGTATTCATGGCCCTCTTTAATCCTAATGAGGTTGAAAGGATTGCAGAGGTCCAGTCTTGTAAAAATGTGTGCTTTCTGCAGTTTGTCCAAGAGGTCTGGTATTAACAACAGTGGATAATGGTCTCTTACTTTCACTGAGTTTAAAGCTTTGTAATTATTGACCACTTTCACCAGGGAATCCCACTATTGTTAGATACACTGGAGTCTTGCTTCTTGGGTATGAAGAAGGTGGGAGCTGAGGCAGGAGACTGGGAGGTTCATATGAATCCATTTGCAAATTAGAGTCCAGATATTGTTTCAGAGTTTCAGACATTTGACACCAGGCACTAGATTTATAACACAGTCACAGATTCTGTGTGTGCAGAGGACTGAAGCTTCTTTCTTTCCAAAAACATCAGCAAAAACTGTGTATTTATTCGGCAGATTTAGAATCTTTCTGTTAGCTTTCAGGGGGATTTTGGAGGGCTGATCTCAGTGAGAAAGACATTGAGGGTTATAAAATACAATAGACTGGTTCTTCCACTTAATCGTGGGATCGTGGTATTGTAACCAAGCAGTTCCCAGAACTAGTGGAAGATCGATGTGGTCAACCATGTAAAGGGTTCATGTTTCAGGATATTGATTTATTGTCAATTACAAAGGCACTGTGGTGTGAGTGATGGGGATTGCTTTTAAAATTTGCCATCAGTAGTTATTACTGGTAATGGAGACTTTGGAGGAACAGTGGAGATTTTAAGTTTCTGGGCTGTTGCTAGGCTTATGAAGTTGGAGTTTCCAAAACAGGGAAGGTGGTTTCCTGAGTCAAATCAAATTTTATTAACATACCAAGCGTGGAAATAATTTAGTAATTCAGTGCTTGGGTGACTCCCTGTGAGCTCATGGAGAAGGGGCATTTCTCATTTCCATGGCATTGGGGCTTGTCATCCAGGCGGTGAGTAGTGGAGACATTGCTGTCTGCCTCTTCTGCAGACAGTCCAAGTTTAGTAGGACAATGCTTGACAATGTGGCCAAGCTCTCTGCAATAGAAAAAAAGGTGAGCTGCAATAGAAACAAAGGGTGTCCTTCTGCTTCTGCTTCTGGGGCCTATCTGGCCACTCTAATTTGCATCAGTTCTTCAGCATCCAAATCCAAGAGGGAAGGGAGGCTCTGGGTAGTGATGGAAGGCTGCTGGCTTGGGCTGATAAAAAAAAATGCTTTAACTTCTATGAGGTGAGAAGCGGCTAGGTAGAGGTCTTGTAGACTGCAGGGAGTACCTTGTTGTATCAGTGTGATTGTGGCCTTGTTGAGACTGCCCTTGAATCGTGCTCTTAAGGCTGGCCTGTTCCAATCAAACTCTGCTGCAAGGAGCTTAAAGTCTTCAACATATGCTGTCACCGAGGAGCTGGTGGATGCATTGTTCAGCAGTTTCCACCCATATATGGTCTCCAAAGTGATCTCTAAATCTGGTGAGAAAGTTTGGGAAATTATATAGGATGGGGTCATTGGTTTCAATGAGTGGAAGCACCCATTTAGCAACAGAGTTGATTAAAAGACTGAGGATGAAGGTGACTCTCAATCTGACTGTCAGAAACTCCCCTGGTCGGGTGCTGATGAAGACTTCGCACTGGGCTAGGAATGTTCTCATCTTATTGGACTATCCACTGAATCTCTGCAGTCCATCAATGATAGCCCCTATTCTATGTCCAATATGAAAATTGTACTTAGACTTCAGCAATAAATAATTTAATTGGTGAATTCTAACTACACATCTAGCTTCTGTGGCTTGAAAGGTTATCCCCAAGTACTTAAATAGTTTAACTGTTTTACTTCATGCTTCATAAATGTCTACTATAGATTTTAGGGCACTTTGCAAAAAGAATAACCTTGGTCTTAATCTCAAGTATTTTCTTTGAACAAAACTCTGAAAGAATCCACAATGCAGATCTTCTCAGACCAAAATCATCTGCATACAAGAGGACTGACACATATTTCTGTATCAATTTTATTGATGATGTTCCAGCTTCTATAAGACTGAGAATAATGATTTTTTTTTATTTTTTATAAATATTAATTTTCTATTTTTACAATCAAGTACTTAATAGACAACTTGTTGTCTGGGTCCATTAATAATTCAGTGGTATATATTAACTTCTTCAATCTAGATCCAATATTGCACTATCAAATAATTCTTCTCTTCTTCCGGTAGTACAGGTTTTCCCACACTAGGCAAATACAATTCTTATTGTTCTTAGTAAATATACAATTGAATATCAACATCTTTGTTACATTTTTCTCATAATATCAATAATATCAGTTTTAGATTACTTTTCTAACCAAAACATATCTTAATTGCATTTGTACTTAATATCCATATATTCAATCAATATCCTGTTTTCGCTTTTTTAAAAAAATAATAATTTCCCATCAGTGTTCAAAATGTTTCTATTGTTTATAATTTCAAAGTAAGTTATATCTGGGTAACCAAAAGCTTCCCTTATTCAAACCTCTTAGCATTTTTCTATTTCCCTTCTTACACCAAAATCTAAAATTCTAGTTACAAATCTTATCTTTCTAATTATAAATAGTACTTCTATTTCTAGCAATTATCTATTCTCCACCATATTCAAACATCTAGCTAATAATATTTTTTTAAATGAGCTCTCTGCCAAAAGTTAAGATCCCTGGTACTTTGGAAAAATGTACAGTTTCCCAGGCTATAGAATGTTTTTCCCAGGGATGTGTATTTGATCACCCACTCTTTTAATATTTCACAAAATTGTATCTTTTTGAAGTTTTTAACTTTTTAATATTTTAATTGTATTAATATTATTGTGTCTGCTATTTTGTGTTTTGTTCTTACTTACAAATAAGAATAAAATAAAGCAACAGAAATGAAAAATCATCTTATTGTTTTCTGCACCAAGAATGGCCTTTATTTTAAATAGCTGAAACCTGCAAGTAAGGTTGCATAAATTGCCTGGGGTTTTTTCATTTCATTCTTCTACAAGAAATCGTATAGAATTAAGCGGAACTTCCAAATAAAAAAAGAAAAAAATATACAACCATTTCCATTTGGAAGAATTTATATGCCTGCAACTGCAACCACTTGATATAAGCTCTTTTATTTGGGAGTTTATTTAGGAAAAAAGGGGATAGGAGTTTTTCCGAAGACCATAGCAGTAGCCCTTACATGCTAAGAGAAAAAAGAAATAGGCATTTCTTCCAGATTCTTTTTAAGTATGATTTTTTTCCCTACATAACCCATCCATGTCTTATTTTTCCAAGCAAATAGCATTATAATATATTGTCTTATGAATCTTAGATGACAAGAAAATATAGGTACATTTTAAAATATCTTATTAAAGTATAATAATAAAACTGTCCACATTTCAAAACTCACAAACTAGAAAGATAGTTTGATTGGGTTACATTGATTTGCACCCAGAATTTTATGCAATTCTGTATACAGTGATTAATATTCCATGTTTTTTTGGAAAATAGCATTTAAATAAATTGAGATTAAAGGTAGTATTTTAAGTAGAGGTATATTTATTAAATAAATCTAATGAACAAGGGTATATAAATATGTTTAAATGTCTAAAAAAATTATGTAGTAGCAAAAACAATTTGAACTGAAATATTTGATTACGGTCAAAGAAAAATCAATAATCAATAATAGGAAATTTTGCATATTTACCTCGTAGTAAGCCTCACTGAGCACAATGTAACTAAATTCTAATTACTTTTATACAGAATAGCAATCCATATTAATTGAATATATAATTCAATACTATATTCAACCAACAAAGGTTACTATGAGTTCACCAAAACTCAGGTAAACCCTGTCCCCTCTTTTCTCTCTCTCACAACTGTATATTTGAGAGGCAGTTATTTGATATTTTTAAAAAAATTCTCAAATTTAGATTTAATTAATATTGTTTAGTTACACACTTGATTTACTGTATTAATTCATAATGTATTAATTAATAAAGCAATCCTATTGGTTTGTGGAAATAACTATCTACTGTATCTGGAATAACTGCCCAATGCAAAAGTCAGCTAAATTTATGCTAAAAGAACATATGGTGGGGCGGGACCAGTACATTCCATATTCAGCAAATCTGCAGCATTCACTTTTTAGGGTATTATCACTGTGGACCAAGGGTGTCATTTACCTAGGAGAAAACTTGCAAGGACACATTTTAGTCATCTGTATACTTTCTTTCCTTCCAACTTGGAAATCTTTCTTTCCAAGAATTCATAGATACTAAATTTTATTAATATAATAATATAGTAAAATTGAACAATTATTAGAATAATGATTTGTCTGCATAACTGCAATAATGATGTGTCTGCATAATTGCTAGAACAATGATGTAATGCATAATCACTGGGAAAATTCACTGGGAAAGTTCTCTGTCAGTAATATGTGGCAACCAAATGCGCTCTGCACATGGATACTTTGTATGTAGCAAAA
>NW_015388605.1:139636-140675 GCF_001527695.2 Protobothrops mucrosquamatus
CCACTCAGGCAGAACACAGAGAGGAAAACTTGATTGGCTTAGCTGACATGGAATGGGGAGACTGAAGGGAACAGGGTTCTATGGTCCCACCCCCAGAGCCCATTGTTAAAATACGGGTGGGAGGACAGACTGTCCCGATGCTAGTTGACACGGGAGCTACCAGATCTGTCCTAAATAAATTTATTGGCAAAACATCAAATCAGACCATCCAAATTCAGGGTGTATCAGGAGAAATTCAATATAGACCACTCCTGGAACCCCTAACATGCCAAGTGGGACAAGGAATCATTAAACATCAGTTTCTATATGCCCCAGAATGCCCTCCTCCACTAATGGGAAGAGACCTACTTAACAAGCTACAGGCAACCATATCCTATGACAAAGGGAAACAATTAATCCAAGTGCGCCACCCAGTGGAAGAAACATGGCGCATCATGTTAGTAACTGAGAAACAATCAGACTGCTCTACCTGGCAGCAATTTAATGTTCCACTTCTATGGGCAGAGGATAACCCCCCTGGATTTGCAAAATATGCCATGCCTGTTATGGTAGAACTTAAACCACAAGCATATCCAGTTAGAGTGCCTCAAAGATATTGTACTTCAGAGGCTGCTCTGGCCATTCAGGAATTAATACAAAAATACTTGATGGCAAAAATCATTAGAAAAATTCAGTCACCCTGGAATACTGCAATTCTACCTGTTCGTAAGCCAGACGGACAGTGGAGACTGGCACAGGATTTACTCCCCATCAATAGACTAACCTTGACCCTACACGCAACTGTTCCTAATCCATATATTCTTTTAAGCACAATACCTGCAACTGCTAAATATTTTTCCATTGTAGACTTAAAAGATGCATTTTTCACAATCCCATTACACGAGAATTGTCAGGAGATTTTTGCATTTGAATGGACTAATCCTAAGACACAAGTTAGGACTCAATATACCTGGACTAGACTACCACAAGGCTTTAAAAATTCACCCACATGTTTTGGTCAAGCTTTAGCCCAAGATCTTGCATTTTTAAAGTTAGTCAG
>NW_015388605.1:144056-152279 GCF_001527695.2 Protobothrops mucrosquamatus
GAAACGTTCCTAATGTATCACAGTGTGAATTTCAATGTGTAGCCCTTTGTTCTTTAAGGAGGGGAGTATAAAAACTGAAGTCTAATCACGCCCTCCTCGTTCAGAATTGCCTATCTCTAATATGCTCTGGACCTTGCACAATTAAACTTCTCTGCTAACCCCTCTGGAATTCGTAAGAGTTCTTTCGTTTTCCACAAGATTATGAAAACACATATTATTTGTAGATGCAAGTATTTTCCCTGAAAATGTCTAGAGAAATTACTCTTATTGATCTTTATTTCAAATTTGAAGAAAATGTTCCATAACAGCATACACCTTTTCTTCTTCAAGCTGGAGAGGGGGAAGTGCTTATATAATAATCAATAAAATGCTAACCGGACAGACATTAGGATTGTATTAAAGATGTACATTATGGTCAATGTTGCAGAAATATAATGATGACCATAAGTGAGCCCAAGACCTTTAAACTGAAAAAGAACCTAGGCTTAATAAATGCTGGATATTGTATATTCTATCCTTTAAAAGAAATGGCGGTGTCTAAGATGGCGGTGCCTGGATCGGCTACAGCTGCATTGGCTCTCGAAGGTGAAAAGTTTTTGGAGGGATATAAGGGATATAGGCCATATGCTCAGGAAGGTTTTAATGTGTTTGAGCAATGTAGTGGGACTAAGCTAACATACAACCGACAATCTTTGCTGGTATGGCGAGTTTTTAGCTGTTTCAGAACTGTTGGTGAGACCGTTAAAAATTGTGTGCACTGTTTGAAATTGTTCTGCCAGCAGCAAGATCTGACTGCTGGCACAGCAATGGATTCTATTGCAAATCAGGGCTGTTTCCGATGGAGGCAGAGGAGGAGAGGTCCTGGGGCTTATGGAGCGAAGGAAGTGTATGAGGCTGTCGGCAGGCCCAGAGGAAGGGAGAGAGGCTTTTGGAGGAGGTGGAGGCGGTAACAGCAGCAGCATGCTCCAGGGGCGAAAAGGAGTGAGGCCCCTTTAAGGAAAAGGTGGAAGAGACCCTTCTGTTATGTCAATATTTACATCCCTTTTTAAAAGAACATTATCTACTCTGGATGTAGAAAGTCCACACACCTCTGTTAAAATGCCAAGTTTTTGAGATGTAAAAAAATCAGACCAAGATACAGTATATCACTTCAGAATTTTTCCCACTTTTAATACAACATATAAGCTGTATAAATCAATTGAAAAACAAATTGAAATCTCTTAGGGGGAAAGAATAAAAATAAAAATATATAATGTGGTTGCATAAGTGTACACACCCTTAAGCTAATATTTTGGTTAAGCACCTTTTGATTTTATGACATTAAGTGCTTTTGGGGTAGGAGTCTATCAGCTGACACATCTTGTTTTGGAAATCTTTGGCCACTCTTCCTTGCAAAAGCACTTCAAATCTATCAGATTGCAAGGGCATCTCCTGTGCACATCCCTTTTCAAGTTACTTCATAGATTTTCAACTGGATTCAGGTCCGAGCTCTGGCTGGGCCATTCCTAAACTTTGATTTTCTTCTGGTGAAGCTATTCTTTTGTTGATTTACTTTGGCTCATTATCATGATGAAAGATCAAATTCTTTTCTGTATACAGAATTACATAAAATTCTGGGTGCAAATCAATGTAACCCAATCAAACTATCTTTCTAGTTTGTGAGTTTTGAAATGTGGACAGTTTTATTATTATACTTTAATATCATCTTCAGCATTTTAGCAGAGGGCTGAAGGTTGTGCCACAATTTACTGATATTTGGAACTGTTCATAATTCCATCTGCTTTGACCAAAGCCTCAGTTCCACTGAAGTCTCAGTTCCAACCCAAAGCATAATGCTGCCAACACCATGCTTCACTATGGGCATGTTGTACTTTTGGTGATCCATACTGTTTTTGTGCCAAACATATCTTTTGGAATTATGGCCAAAAGTTCAATCTTGGTCTAATCAGACTATAACACACTTTCCCATATGTTGTCATATTTAAAGTAGGTTTTTGTAAAATGCAGCTGTGCTTGGATGTTTTTCTTTGTAAAAAAAAAAGGCTTCTGTCTTGTCAACCTACAGTACTGCACAACCCACACATATGGAGAATACAGGATATTGTTTTTACACCTAGTACACAATCAGTACTTGCATAAATTCCTACAACTCCTTTAATTTTATTGTATGTCTCTTGATAGCCTCTTGTTTTTTCGTCAATTTTGGAGGGTCATCCAGTTCTTAGTAATCTCACTCCTGCATATTTTTCTACTTGTTGATGACTGACTTCACTGTGTTCCATGGTATATTCAATGCCTTGGAAACGGTCAGTCTCCTGATACTGATACCTTTCAACAATGAGATCCCTTTGATGCCTTGCAAGTTCTTTGCAGATCATGGCTTTTGCTATAAGAAGCAACTGAGTAAATGTCAGGAAACAGCTACAGGAATAGCTGACCTTTATATGGACTTGATCTCTTTAATTGCTGGCAGGTGTGCACCGCCTACTCTTTAACCATGCTTGCTGGCACTCCAGCAAGTGCCAGCAAGCATTTGTTCATCCAGCTACCTTTTCTCCCAGTTCCCCATATCAACCTTTCACTTTTTCCATCCAGCCCTGAAGGAATCTTGGTGATAGGATAAAGAAGAATTGAAATAAAATAAAATCCTATAACAATATTTGATTGAATTAAAGATTAAGATTGTTAGAAGTAAAAAGAAGGAATATAAATTTAGGACAAAGTGGAGGAATTTGCACAAGCACTAAAGGAGCCTCTCCCAGGCCCGGCTGAAGCAAATGTGTTGGGAATATTTCAAGAATGCTGCTTATAACACCACCTTGTCAATATTTGGTAAAGAGACCAGAAAGACAGCAGATTAGTTTGAAGCCCATTTGGAGGAACTGACGCCAGCCATCGAGGAAAAAAGGAGAGCTCTAATTGCATATAAAGCCTGTTCCAGTGAGCACAACCTACGGGTTTTGCGATCTGCACGTAGCAAAGTCCAACAGACCGCCAGGAGATGTGCTAATGATTATTGGCTGCAGCTTTGCTCTCGGATCCAGATAGCAGCTGACACAGACAACATCAAGGGGATGTATGATGGCATTAAGCAGGTCTGTAAGGACCTACCCCACTTTGCATCTTAAGAAGACAGAACTCTTGGAATATTTCTTCCAATAGGCATCTTTATTAAGAGAAGATGGTTGCAGGCGTTCTAAACAGGACTTGGGGTGAAAGCTTTCCAACTCAAGATTTTAAAGGGGTCCCCCCTTTAGCCACCCCCATCACCCCCTTCTCCCAGAGACAGTCTCAGGNTAATGTATGGCTGCAAGTCTCCTCAGTCTTTCTGGCTTTCACTTTATAGCCCTAAAAAGCCTCATGCGGGCACTAAGCCTTATAAACAAAAAGAAAGATAGCTTACTGGTAGTATCTTGGAATTTTTGTATTTATTTACTCCGGTTTTAAATACTTTAAGCCTCTGCTGGTGAGCTAACCTAGAAATATATTCTCATCTCATCTAATAGTGTATTTAAAGATCAGTTATTTTTAATAAATTAAAATCTTCGCTTGCAGGAAACTTTATGCTTATTCATCTAAATTAGCATGCCAACAAATTTTTTTTCTTCATGACAGGGTTTGGTATAATTATTGGCTCAGAGAACATTGCTATTTTAATGTATCCTTTTCCTTACCATGAAAATACAGTAATAATAAGTTATTACTCCTGAATGTACAATCCCAGTTGAGTAAAAAATATCCATTGCTAAGCAAGGTAGTTATTAAGTGATTTTTGCCCCATTTTGTGATCTTTTTGCCGCACTTGTTAAGTAAAGGACTGTATAGTTGTTAAATGAATCATGTTTTTAAGTGAATCTGCATTTCCCCCATTGACTTTGCTTGGAAGCTGGCTGGGAAGGTTACAGATGGTGATCACATGGCCCCGAGAGAGTGCAGCTGTCATAAATACAAGCCAGTTGCTAAGCACGTGAATTTTCATCACATGACCATGAGGATACTACAATGGTGTGAAAACTGGCCGTAAGTCGCTTTTTTCAGTGTACGTGGCCTATATCTTACTGCTATTTCAGTTTCACTATGTGTCAATAATAATCAACCTTCTTCAGGCAATAGCTTTTCCTTAATTATATTAACCTAGCTAATTCATATATTAAGAGGCATACAATGAATATTAGCTACGTTGCCATGTTTTGCATGGCAAAGATTGAACATTTTTAATCTTGGCAAACATGTCAGTGGTTTGTATACAGAATTCATCTCTATTTAGTACAGATGATATTCAGTGTTTTGTTTTAGGACATAATACCTGGGAATAATATCTTTTTTTAAATAGCATTATTTTCATTACTGTTGAAACAATGTGCAAAATAATATTCTAAAAGTAGGATTTATTACCAACCTATGCATTTATCTTTTGATTATGAACTCTATATTAAGTCTCAGCTGTAGAATTCAAGAATATTGAGTTTCTGGATCTAAACAATGAACATATTTCAGTAGACTTGTGTTTTAAGAGGAAGGAAATATAAACATAATTTCGTTCTTTAACTTACTTCAGTATAAAAGATTTAAGGTAATAAACATCTCTTCCCTTTTTGTCACAATTTCTGAACATTTAAATGTATGCTGTATGTCCTTGGCTCTTTTATGACTCGTGGACTTCAACTCCCAGAATTCCTGAACCAGAATAGAGCTTTGGCTTTTAAAAAGTAATTATGTGTATATGATTTTTATTTGGAACTTTTTAAAAAGATTAAAAACTAACACTAATATAAAATAAGAAAAAAAAGGAAAGTTCTGGCTTAAATTGGATATTAATCTTTAAGATCCAATAATAATAATAATAATAGTAATAATAGTAATAATAATAGTTACCTTAAATTTTTTATACTGAAGTAAGTTAAAGAACGAAATTATGTTTATCTGTCCTGCCTTCAGGTGCTTTGGAGAATAGCTTGACTCCCTCTTCTTTGTAGCAGCCCCTGAGATATTGGAACACTGCTATCATGTCATTGTAAAGTGCTATCAATATAATAATAATAATAATAATAATAATAATAATAATAATAATAATAATAATAATAATAATAATAATAATAATAATAATAATAATAATAATAATAATAATAATAATAGAGTTGGAAGGGACCTTGGAGTTCATCTAGTCCAACCTCCTGCTTCAGACAAATGGCTGTCCAGTCTCTTCTTAAAAACTTCCAGTTCACCACTTCTGGAGGCAGGTTGTTCCATTGGTTAATTGTTCTAACTGTCAGGAAGTTTCTCCTTAGTTCTAGGTTACTTCTCTCCTTGATTAGTTTCCATCCGTTGCTTCTTGTCCTGCCTTCAGGTGCTTTGGAAAATAACTTCACTCCCTCTTCTTTATGGCAGCCCCTGAGATATTGGAACACTGCTATCATGTCCCCCCTCGTCCTTCTCTTAATTAAATTAGACATACCCAATTCCAGCAGCCGTTCCTTATATTCTTTAGCCTCCAGTCCCCTAATCATCTTTGTTGCTCTTCTCTGTACTCTTTCTAGAGTCTCAACATCTTTTTTACATCGTGGTGACCAAAACTGGATGTAGTATTCCAAGTGTGGCCTTACCAAGGCATTGTAAAGTGGTATCAATACTTCATGTGATCTTGATTCTATCCCTCTGTTAATGCAGCCTAGCACTGTATTGGCCTTTTTGGCAGCTGCAGCACACTGCTGGCTCATATTTAAGTGATTGTCCACTAGGACTTCGAGGTCCCTCTCACAGTTACTACTATTAAGCAAGGTATCCCCTATACTATACTTGTATATTTGGTTTTTCTTGCCTAAATGTAGAACCTTGCTTTTTTCACCATTGAATTTCATTTTGTTAGATAGTGTCCAGTGTCCAGATCCTCCTATATCTTAAGCCTGTCTTCTGGAGTGTTGGCTATTCCTGCGAGCTTGGTGTCGTCTGCAAATTTGATGAGTTCCCCATCTATCCCCTCATCCAAGTCATTGATGAAGATGTTGAAGAGCACTGGGCCCAGAACAGAGTCCTGGGGCACCCCATTACACAATTCCCTCCATGTTGATGCAGTTCCATTGAGGACCACAAGCTGAGTACGGCCAGTCAGCCAGCTACGGATCCATCTGGTAGTGATGCTGTCTAACCCACATTTTTTCTATCTTATCAAGTAGTAGGTTGTGATTTATTTTATCAAATGCCTTACTGAAGTCCAAGTAAATTATATCCACAGCATTCGTCTGATCCACTAATTTTGTCACCTGATCAAAGAATGCAATAAGATTTGTCTGGTATGATCTGTTTTTGACAAACCCATGTTGGCTTTTGGTAATTACTTTGTTTACCTCCAGGTGTTCACTGATTATCTTTTCCAGAATCTTCCCAAGTATTGAGGTCAGGCTGATAGGTCTGTATTTTCCTGGATTCATTTTTCTTTCCTTTTTTGAAGATGGGAACTATATCAGCTCTTTTCCAGTCCTCTGGTAATTCCCCAGTGCTCCAGGATCTTTGAAAGATATATTCAGTGGTTCTGAGATCACATCTGCCAGTTCCTTCAGAACCTTGGGGTGTAATCCATCTGGTCCTGGTGATTTGAACTCGTCTAGGTTGGACAAGTGCTCACTTACCATTTTCTTGCCTATCTTAACTTGTATTTCTAATCTGTTTTTATAGTACTGTTTTTTGATAGGTTGGTCTGTTTTTTCCCTTTGTGTAAAGACAGATGCAAAAATCGAGTTGATTAGTTCTGCTTCCTCCCTGTTGCTTGTCACCTTTTGTTGTTCATATTTCCAGTATACACTTGATGTGCATTTATACATTCTAGGTAATTTCTCTAACATTATATACCAATACATCATTTTATAAAAAATCTCTTTGAGGTCATATCACATTGTAGATTTGTTCTTTGGCCTATTTGACCTTTTTATTATTATTATTATTATTTATTAAATTTATATCCCGCCCTTCTTGCAGACTCAGGGCGGCTGACAATCGATTAAAAATACACAAATGACAATTACAGGATTAAAATTAATTAAAAGGAAATATTTAAATATAGTCTAATTAAAATATAATTAAAACCCCCTCTAAAAATTGCCCTAGGCCAGTCCTGCAAGCTGGAATAACCAAGTCTTAAGGGCGCGGCGGAAGGAAGGGAGATCAGGGATCACCCTGATCTCTGGGGGCAGTTCATTCCAGAGAGTGGGAGCTCCCACAGAGAAGGCCCTCCCCCTTGGGGTCGCCAGCCGGCACTGTCTGGCCGACGGCACCCTGAGGAGACCCACTCTGTGGGAGCATATAGGTCGATGGGAGGTAATCTGCGGCAGGAGGCGGTCTCGAAGGTATCCGGGTCCGATGCCATGGAGCGCTTTGAAGATGATAGTCAACACCTTGAAGCGCACCCGGAAGGCCACAGGCAGCCAATGCAGCTCGCGCAGCAGCAGTGTTATATGGGAGCGTCGAGTCCCTCCCAACACCGCCCGCGTGGCCGCATTTTGGACTAGCTGGAGCCTCCGGGTGCTCCTCAAGGGGAGCCCCATGTAGAGAGCATTACAGTAGTCCAGGCGGGAGGTGACAAGGGCATGAGTGACCGTGCATAGGGCGTCCCGGTCCAGAAAAGGTCGCAACTGGTGAATCAGACGAACCTGATAAAACGCCCCCCTGGTCACGGCCGCCAACTGATCATCCAGTGTCAGCCGTGGATCCAGGAGGACACCCAAGTTGCATACCCGATCCGAGGGAGCCAGTGTTTTGCCCCCTATAGTCAGCGACGGAATCAGCTGACTATGCCGAGGCGCCGGTAACCATAGCCACTCGGTCTTGGATGGGTTGAGCCTGAGTCTGTTCCTCCCCATCCAGACCCTCACGGCCTCCAGACATCGGGTCATCATGTCAAGGGCATCATTGGGGTGGCCCGGGGTGGATATGTACAACTGAGTATCATCAGCGTACTGATGGAAATCCACCCCAAAGCCACGAATGATCTCCCCCAGTGGCTTCACATAAATATTGAACAGAAGCGGAGGGAGGACCGACCCCTGTGGGACCCCACAAGTTAGGGGCCTTGGGGTCGACCTCTGTCCCCCTGCCAATACAGACTGCGTACGGTCGGTGAGGAAGGAGGAGAACCACCGCATCACAGTGCCTCCCACTCCTAACCCACCCAAACGCCGCAGCATGATACTGTGGTCCACAGTATCAAAAGCCGCTGAGAGGTCCAAAAGA
>NW_015388605.1:153561-155557 GCF_001527695.2 Protobothrops mucrosquamatus
GGATGAGGGGGGCCTTATTCACCACGGACCTGGCATTGCACAGCATCAGCCGATGGTCCCGGGCCTGAGGATCTGAGGTCCCTGGAAGTCGAGTAGAGCCCTGAGGATCGGAGCACCCACAAGCTTGTAAGCAGCGTGTGCGTGCTCCCAAAACCCGATATGGTCCTCTGCTCCCGCCATATCTGCCCCTCCCACTGACTGTACCTATCGCACCACCCTCCGCCAGCTCCCCAGTCTCCTCCCTTACCACTCCGCGCCCCCCAGACAGGACCAGCCTTGGCCTCAGAGAGGACTCCCCTAGTTCCTCTCGGGCCAACCCCGAACCCCCTAAAAATTTAATAAAACACCCCTCTAAGAAGACCCGTAATTTCCTTCTTCTTAGTTCCCTCAGTGCTGTCGCTGAGTGCCACCTCTCGGGGTTCCAGAATTCTTAGCCCACTTTATCATACAGTTTTAGAATGATAGAAATTTTGGTCTGGAAGGGACCTTGGAGGCCTTCTAGTCCAATTCTCTATTCAAGCAGCAGCCTTATACACTCCCAATAAAATGGTTCTCCGAACTATTTTTTAAAATCTCCAGGGATGGAGTATTCTCAATCCAGGAGCTATTCCATTGATCGATTGTTCGCATCTGTTGGCTTTCCAATAATTCCCAATAAGTCAATCATTTGTCCTTGTCTACTCTTTCTCTTCTATGATATGCTTCTTGAGCTTAAATCCATAAATATGTTTTTGAGCACAACCTGCATTTATATCTACTCCATAGTCTCAATAATATAAACAATATAAAGAATTTTTGAAATTCACTTTAACTAAGGTGACCAACTTTTTTACAATGAAAAGGAGGCACAAATAAATTGAAGAAAAAAAATATCATAAAAGCTGGCCCGGCGAATGGAAGGTCAACCGCCCGCCGCACCCCCGCCCGCAGCCAACCCACCAGCACCGCTGCCCCGCCATGTAGAGTAAGCCCTGTGGCTCCCAAAGCACCAGCCACGCCAGCTCCGGTCCTGGGGGCAGCCCACCGTCAACACACCCCGCCTGCAGCCGCCCTGCCAGCACCACCACCCATCCTGTGCAGCCCCGTGTAGAGAGGGCCCTGTGGCTCCCACAGCACGTGCAGCCGGCTGCTGCTGCCCCTCACACCCCTGCCCGCAGCACCCCCGCCGCCCCTGCCTGTTGCACCCGCAGCCATTATTGCCCTAGCAGAGCCGAAGATCAAGAGAAACTTACCACTCCAGTCTCCTCCAGGTATCTTCGGAACTAACTAGGAGATGGTGTAGTTGGGTAGCAGGGAGGGGTGCAAAGTTACTGCCAATTCACCTTCACTGTAGACAACTTGCATGTGCAAAGTTTGCCGGCCGGGTGTTTTGGCGCGCTCAGCAGCAATTCCTATTGGCTTTCAAAAGCCAATAGGGGGAGTAGCACAGCTCATGCAAAAGTTGAAAAAAAAAACCATCAAAAAAAGGTGCCAGAACGCCGTTCTGAGCGTTCTATGAGAAAAAAAAGCCCTGCAGATTAGTCTTCAAATATCAGAAAGGAGAACATGTAGGAGGACACTTTTCGAGGGAGGACAGAACTTACAAAAGGAGGACTGTCCTCCCTAAAGGAGGACGGTTGGTCACCTTACTTTAACTTTCCTTAACTTTCCTTAAATATCCATGCTATCCTAACTTCCTGTCATGTGTTTCTTATTCTAAAATCTGTTGTTTCTCAGGAGCAATCATTCTTTCATCCAGACCAAACAACAAACAGCAAGATAAAATTTCAAATCTAGTAAATACAAACCTTTATTTCCTTTGCATCTTGTAACACTTTATTTTTAACTCGTGATTTTTTTCTCTTTCCATATAAATTTAGATATGTTTTTTCCATTTTTTAAATTGCACTTCAGTTAGGAAAACAGATACTGTCTGAAATAAAAATATCATTCTTCGCAAAATATTCATCTTTGTCAGAGAACTTGTCCCCAACAGTGACAATTTTAATTTCTCCCG
>NW_015388606.1:0-3107 GCF_001527695.2 Protobothrops mucrosquamatus
TAATGATACCAATATGCTCTCCCTGTTCAACAAATAGTACCCCAAAGTAGAATTGAAAGTGAACTGGCAAGCAATCAAATCTCCCAGGTCTAGCAATCTAAATATTCTCAGATAGGACTGCATTTGAACCAGAAGCTTCTGAATACTTTTCAAAGGCACTCCTATGTACAGTAAATTAGGGGTCCCCAACCCCCGGCCCATGGACCAGTACCGGGCCGTGGCATACCAGCAACCGGTCCGCACAAACAAGGAAAGGCCCATCTGCGGGATGCAGGCAGCACACAAAACCACGCCCCCTTCAGTCTGCGGAAAAACCTCTCTCCACGTAACCGGTCCCTGATGCCCAAAAGGTTGGGGACCTCTGCAGTAAACGATATAGGTGCCAGAGCATGAAACACAATTGCAAGGTTATTCCTGCACAAAAGAAATCCATGACTGCCATTACATGCTGTCAAGTACAACTGAACCTCAAGTGACAATACAAAAATAAGGAGCCCTCCCAAACTGTGTGCCTCATTATTGAAGAAGATTTTGAGTCTATTGAAACAAGCTGAATTACTTCTTCCTTACCCGGAAAACTCTCTACTCGTGGTACTCTCATCTTACTAGGATTGAATTTCAGTGTTGACTGTTATGCAGACCGTTAGTACATTGAGACAAAAATTCAGCCCTACTACTTATCTTTGTCTCTTAATTTAAGGGACAAGGAGGAATATAGGTGGATGAAGGGCCATCCTTAGTCATTTTATAGCTTGAGGCAAAGAACAAGAGGTCTCCTTATTCCATGAATTACTTATTGGACTGGCAGCTGAATCTCTAAGTTCAACACTGGTAACAGGACAGTATTTTTCCTTCCCAAAATGTGACAGGTTAATTGAAGGAGAATATGGAAAATTTCAGAGCACACAAAGCTGAATTCTCCAACGCATGGCTTCTGTTCCTTCCTGGCCAGCATCAGATGAGAAGGTTGTTGTTGTCAACTCTACAAATGAGCGTGGCTGCAGCCCTTTTTTCTTCTCATTCTAGGTTGCCACATAGAACGGAGGGAGGGGGGTTGCCCAGGTGCTTCATTAATCAAAATAATCTTTTGTCCCATGGGAACCAAGGTCATCGGCTGCTCCCGAGACTAGGGACTGGGCATTGCATTAAAAAAACCTGCCAAATAATCATATTGGGGAACGTAGTTGCTTGCATAGTTTTATGGGTGAGACATTTAACTTTGTATTGGGAAATTGTTACTTGTGTATTGAGACTTGGTTTCACTCTTGACCATGCCGATGCTTTGTAACTAATAAACATGTTCTTTGAGGAATCTGCAAGCCTCGGAGTTCTGTTTTATTCATCTCTGTCTGTTGGAACCATGACAGTTGTCTTATTCTTCATCAAGGAGAGAATAAAATATAGCACAGAAGTGCAAATTAGAAATTAGTGTCATTGATTACTATTTCTTTAGAGTTTTAAAACAAATTTCACTATTTTTCCAAATACTTTCAGTCAGAAGATGACACTGTTTACCACACAGGATACAGAAGGAATGTTGTTACTTTCAGAGTTAGGAAAGGTATAGCAAGAAATGTACTTGGCTACCATACAATTAATGAGCAAATAATAGCAATTAGATTTCAAGGACTTTTGGATATGACAATTATCCATGTTTACGCTCCAACCACTGATGCAGGACAGGAGCTTGATGAGTTTTATGATCAAGTTCAATCTGAATTCAACAGAATATGCAAGCAAGATGTGCTGCTTGAGTTTGGCGATGGTAATGCCAAAAGTAGAATTAATGAGGAGGAAAATGGAGTTGGACTGTATGGCCTTGGAAACCAAAATGAAGCAGAATGATTTCCTGATTGCTAATACAATCTTTAAACAACCAAAATAACCAATATACATGGATATCTCCAGCTGGAGTACACCAAAATCAACATTATAATTATAATCAACTTCTTCTAAGTGAGAAAAAGAATTCACTTATAACATCAAAGATGTAGCTGACCATGGAACAGATAAAGAAACTACTCATGTGCAAATTCCAAGTTAAGCTAAAGAGGAAGAAGAAGGAGAATCAGTTTCTACAATGTAAACTTTAGCCTATATCCATCATTTCCAAGGAGAACAACAGGCATTGCTTTTAAATCTGGAACTTCATAGATTAGGAATAGAGGAACTGGAATGGTCTTAAAGTTGTTATGGATGAATGTGAAAACAGACTGCCAAAGATCAAGAAGCAGAATAAAAGCAAACTAAATATCACAACAAACATGAAAATTGCAAAGAAGAGAAGTCAATGCCAAGAAACACAAAGATTTCAGAAACAAAATTAACAAAGAATTTCAGAGAACTGTTAGAAAAAAAGAATCAGTATTGCAGCATTTGTAAAGACACTGAAGATGAAAATAGATATAGATAAACAAGGAAAGTCTTCCAAAAGAACTCTGAATTCAGAAGGAAGTTCCAATCTCAAATTGTATGCTGAAGGATGCCAATGGCAGATAACAACTAATCCGAAGATCAAACATTAAAGAAAGAGTATACTGAAATTTGTACAGTAGAGATACCAATATCCAAAATAAATTAGAAATTATTCACTATTTAGAGGAATCACTAGTACTCAAAAATGATTTAGATCAGCACTAATCATTACCAAATTGGAAGACTACTGGAATTGATGGAATATCTACAGAAATATAGCAAGCAACAGAAGAAGAATCTATAACCAACTTGGTTTTAACCAAGCTATACCAGCACATCTGGAAAAGGACAAAGTAGTCAGCAGATTGGAAGAGGTCTACACACCAATACCAAAGAAAGGAGACAACAGATTGGGCAAATTATATAAAACACTTTTAATTTCACATGCTACCAAGACAATGTTTAGGATCATCCAACACAGATTAGACCCCTGTATTTATTTATTTATTTATTTATTTATTTATTATTTTAATTTGTATACCGCCCTTCTCCCATAGGACTCAGGGCGGTTCACAGCATATTAAAAACAAATAATAAACACAAAATACAAAAAATTACAAAATACAAAAATACAGAAAATAAACCCCGATAAAAGCCGAATTAAAACCAAATATTACAAGCTGTGTTTCCAA
>NW_015388606.1:6072-8107 GCF_001527695.2 Protobothrops mucrosquamatus
GCCGCCGCCGCCGCCACCACCGCCGAGCCGCCGCCGTCGCGGCCTCCGAGACCACCGAGGCCACCGGGACCGCCGGAAGATGGAAAGCCGGCAAATGGAAAGCCGGCAAACGGCCGCGCCGGCCGACAAACGCCGAGCCGGCCAGCAAACGGCCGCGCCGGCCGACAAACGGCCGAGCCGGCCAGCAAACGGCCGAACGGGCCGAACGGGCCGACGAACGGCCGCCCACGCTCCCGGGAAAACTCACCGGGGCAGTCAGCCAGGTGGGTCAGAATCTTCTAAGTCCTCGGGGGTCCTCGGGGGTCTCCAAACCCTCCCCCTCTGTCCATCTTCAGCTCCACTACCACGGAGCTAAGAAGCAGGGGTCCGCCATCTTCCAGACATGCGCAATTCAGGTTGTTCAATCTGGTTTTTAAAAAAGGCCAAGAAATATGAGACATTACTGCTGATGCACAATGGATAATTGAGGAAGCCAAAGAAACATCAAATTGAAGTCAATATGTGCTTCATTGCTTATAGAAAGACTTTAGAATGTATTGACCATGTCCAGTTCTGGAATGCACTTAGAAAAATGAGAATCCCTAAATATCTCATTATCTTCATGTGACCTATACATAGGTCAGGAAGGAACAATATGCATAGAACATGCCAATAGACTGACTCCAGGTCAGCAAAGAGATGAGACAAGGCTCTATACTCTCTACAGATAGTTCTCAACTTACAACAGTTCGTTTACTGACCGTTTGAAGTTACAACTGCACTAAAAAAAGTGACTTATGACCATTTTTCACACTTACGAATGTTGCAGCATCTCCATGGTCATGTGATTTACATTACAGTTGCTTGACAACTGGTTCATATTTATGATGGTTGCAGTGTCCAGGGACCATGTGATCCCCTTTTGCAAACTTCTGACAAGCAAAGTCAATGGGGAAGCCAGATTCACTTAACAACCATGTTACTAATTTAACAACTGCAACGATTCACTTAACAAATGTGGCAAAACAAGTCGTAAAATGGAGCAAAACTCACTTAACAAATTTCTCACTTAGCAACATAAATTTGGGGCTTAACTGTGATCTAAGTTGAGGACTACCTGTATTTATTCAATCTATATGCAGAATATATATTGAAGGAAGCTGAATTGGAACAAGATGAGTACAGTTTTACAACTGAACAAAGAAACATCCATAATCTCTGCTATATTGATGATACAATTCTGATGCCTGAAAATACAAATGATCAGCCAGCCCTTGTAATGAAAGTCAAGTCAAGGATACAGTGGGGGGGAAAATGGGACTAAGATTATTCTATTATTCTATATAAATAAAAATGTAAATGTTTGCTTGTTCAAAATCTTAAATCTCCGAAAGTTCTTCACTGATTGCTTTGAAATTTTGACACAACGTTGCATTTGAATACGCGCGTGTTTTTATATACCTACTATTATATAGATGTCACACCTGTGACACAAACGTGCACTTTCTCTTTTCTTTCTTTTCCATTTAACCAGACTGAGCCATAGCAACGAGTGGCCGGGTACAGCTAGTATATAAATAAAACCAAACAATTGACAGCAGGTCCAGCAGCTAGTCTAAAAATTTATAATGAAGATACCGGAGGATAGCTTCTGTCTTTAAGATCAACTATCAACATTAAAGGAACCAGCAATCAAGTATTACACTACCGACTAGCATTTGGTAGAATAGCAATAAGGACCTTGGAAAAGAAGCCAAGTTTTGTCTACGCCTACAAAGATTATAATTGTTTGAAATTATATTGCCAGACAAACTGTTTGTCATAGTCAAAGAGAGCAGAGTTTGATATGAACATTCTAAAAAAAAAGTCCAGCAATCTTGCTTTTAGCTTCACCTTCAAATGTCTTCTAGAGACAATTATAAGAAAAGTGTAATTATGCATGCAGATATGGTGCATCCAGTTTCTAGCAATACACTAAATATATAACAGGGCTTATTTGGCAAAGGTCAAAAGCATTTACAGATTGTTGGAAAAATAAAACATGACCTTAAGAACG
>NW_015388606.1:11074-20731 GCF_001527695.2 Protobothrops mucrosquamatus
TTTTTTCTAGAGACCTTTGCCCCACTCAGGCTTCGGAGGGCTAACTCGTATAAAGGAAGTACGAACAATTGGATCTGGATTCGGATTCCTTCTTCCTGCGGTCTCTATACGGAGCCACATTAGGAATCTCGAATCCCGGGGACACGTATCCGAGTAACTCGCGGCCAGGGAGCTGCCTTCGCCTTGGCCGGTCTCAGTTTATGGCAGATGAATGAGGCTGCCAACGCGAAGCCCCGAGCCGGCCTGATGGGTTTCGCCAAAACTCGGGTTTATTTAAAGGGCTGGAGGGGAGGGAGCAGGGCGGATTGATTTTTAATGGATTTCTTTCGGCCCCCTCAAACTATACTAAACATCCCTTGTTTATCCGTGTATCCCTCCGCTTCGAATCTTGCGAGGGATATGTAACCGTGTGGGCAATGTTCTTCCGCCTCCCACAGAGGTGTCGGGACTGCAGAGGCGATGCTTGGCTGATACCTCTCTTCGGCTCCTCGAGTTAAAACCGTAGACTATAAGGTAAGACTCTCTGTGGTGATGTATTCCTCCGCTCTCGCAAAAGAGGTCCTCTCCCTGCCTGGAGTGTTCCTCCGCCTTCTCGGAGCGCACAAGCAGGAGGCGTTTCTTATGGCTGTGTGAGGAAACCAGGGGGCCTAGAGGAAAGACAAAAGACTTTTGCGCACAGCAGGATTTCGCCCGCGCTGGTTTGCTGGAGGTGACGGGCTTTCTTCCTAGAAGACTCGCAACGTGCCGCGGCCCCGTTATAGCGCTGCAGGGTCGTTGTGTGCGGCCTCGGGGACTTCTTCTCGCGGACGCGGCGGATGGATCTCTAGGTAGCGTTGCTCGAGTTCATTCGCCCTCCGGTGCCGCCATCTTGGATTTTAATCCGCCATTTTTCCCCCCTTGGAATTATTTTTATTATTATTTTTTATGATTAATTTTTTTCCGCCTCTGGTTGGGAGTCTCCACCTCGGCGACAGAGGCTTTGGAGTCGGGGGCCGCGGGTATCGAGCAGGACGGCAGGGCCCGGTGGCAATCGGGAGGTGAGTGCTTCGCGTGGACGAAAGGGGGGGCTGGAACTGGCACACGGGCAAGGGCCCCACTCCTTCCGGGGAGGGGGCGGGAGGGAGAAGCGAGGCCCGCTGGGTTGGGCCTGGCCTGGGGACAGGGAGGCGTGGGGGGGGGTTGTTTCTCGTAGCTGAGGAGAAAAGGGGTCCTCGCAGAGAAAATGGGGGGAGCACCTTTATGTCCCGTGGGGCTCGGCCTAGGAGGGGTCCATTCCCTCTCCCCGGAGAGAAGGACAATGCGATAGGGAGTGGGGCTGAGGGGAGGGCCGGCCGAGGTGAGAGGGCAGCGGGGAGAGGGGGGGGAGCCAGGCGATGCTCGGCAGAGCTCCGAGGGAAGGAACCGGGCCTCCCTCGCAGGGCCGGGGGCGCCTGTCAAGCTGGAGGAGGCAGCGGGAGCCCGGTGGTATCGTGAGAGACGGCTGCCAATTAGCGACCCCGACTCGGCGCACCCCCTTGTGGGCTTCCATATGATGCCCGCGGCTGCTTTGGGTCATTTCCTGCGCTTGGCGTCTCCAAGGAGCCGGAGAGACTTCGGCTGAGCTCCCTCCCTGGGGGTTAGGCCTCGGGGGGGGGGTTTCGCTTCAGCGCTGGCTTTTGAGGGTACGGATCTTCGGATGGGCTGTTCCCGGAAGAGCGGAGTCTGGGAGCCTGCAGTTCGTAGGAAAAGGGCCGGAGGGTAGCGGTCGTGGGCCACTCGCGGCCGAGACTCCCGAACCACCCGCTCGGGATTTAGTAGCTCTGACAGCTGACATTCCTGCGCTCCTGAGGCATTTCGGAGAGTCAGGCCAGGGCGGGATTTCTCTAGGAGGTTCGTAAGCCTGTTTTCGTTCCGAGTGGTCGTTATTTTTCTAACGTTTCGGAGAGGGCTGGGTTGTCGTGCCCGAGGCAGAAACAAACATGACTGGACCGGGTAAGGGTTGACTGTTGGAGGAGCTGGCCGCCCCCGGCCGTTGAGGAAAGCCAGAGGCCTCCTGTAGGGGGCGCTGGTGGTTTAGAAAAGAGTCTCAAAGTAGAAGGGACTTTAACATCTCCATGGTCCCGATGGAGCTGTAAGAGAAATTCAGGCTATTCCTTGTCAATGATAAGGATTGTTCAATACTGGATATGCATTTGAAGTGGTATTCCCCGTCTTGTAGAATGAAACTCTGACTGACCGGGAAGATAATTGTTGGGAAAAGAAAGAATGTAACAGCCCCTTTTGATTATTGTGAATCGGCATCCTATTGTTTTTGGTTCTTAACCGTTCCATATTTTTTCCCCTAAAAATGTTTGTTTCAAAGAATACTATACTTGCTAACACAATTCGATGATAACATCAGCAAGACAGCAGCATGTTTACTGAGAAGAAAAAATGTTTTTGTTGTCTAGCAGTTTGATTAAAGTTGATAACTTACTGTGCCATAGCGCGAAATAGAAATAGATACAGCGATATATCACAAAATGGTTTGGAAAATAATTGTTTTTAGACAGTATTTTAGGGCACTTGACGTTACTCAAAAGCTTGCTGGGATATTTAGAGGAGAAGGCATATAATGTTGAATAAGCATTTCTAAAAGACTTGTTCAAATATTGCTGATATTGCCCTATGGGGTATAGCTATAAGCAGACTCTGAACTGTATTATAATAACCGAGGGTGTGCTTTCAGTCAATGCAGGATACAAATAAATATCACACTAGCAGATCTAATCCAGTATTCTCTATTCTGGAATCTACATATAAGAAACACTGGAAGATGCAGTCCCTAAAGCATCTGAAAGGCACCAGTTATGAAAGATAAGCTTAATCTGTGCTTTGCAGCAGGAGTGTGTGTGAGAGATGATATTTGTATTATTTTTCAATACACAGAAATCCCATGGCCAATTAGTACAATATGAAAAATGTACCCAAAATATAAAACGTTTGAAAATTATTGCTATAAATGGAGCCATATTTCATTCTTCCAAAATAAGGGCTAAGGGAGCCTGTGAAATCATAAAGTTGTGTGATGACTGGATTGTCAGGCTAACAGTGGAGACTTAGCATGGTAAAATGCTTTGCCATGAAGAGAAAAAAATATAGAAAATCAACACATTAGGAAAGACTAGGCTAAAATGCTTGTTCTTCAGCTAATGTTTTCTCTATATGAATAGTTGAATGTCAGAACATTAAAAATATATGAATCCCACCTGTTGTCTAAAGTGATTTGTCCAAATAGATATGATTTTAAATTTCTTTGGGTCAAGTAAGTCAAAAGGTTCTAGGAAAGATAAAATTAGGCCTTTTATTGTAGATATATAATGTTTGGAGCTGTGTAGAATTTGAAAAGTTTAGTTGAAGATGTCTGTCATGAAATTTGAATATTATTTGGATAGCTTCTATTTATTTACAGATGTATTCACTTCATGGATGGTAGCGTAATCATGAAATTTAAAATACCTGCACAATCTACACTTTTTAAGATGTCCATGCCATTTTAACTTTGTCTTTTTGAATCTTTGTTCCAAATGCAAACTTTTTGTTCATATTACTTTAAAATTAGGCTGTTTGGTGAGATGTTGCTTTTTTGTATTTAAATAAAATATCTTATAAAACAATGCTAGCCATTAAAAAAACAAAATCCGTTTGTGTGTAATATTACTATTAATTCAACTTAAAGTTGTAAAATGTTGTGTAAGCTTTAAGTTCTCTAGAAGATTCTTATTCAAGCTAGATAGTAAACAAAGAGATGGGGAAGTCACTGGTCTTGTATGTGTGCATTAATAACAGTTTTACTAAACAAAGAAAAATATACCTATTTTTTCTTCTTTGTCAAATAGGTGCAAACCAAATTATTATTAATGGTTTCACATAGATAGATATAGATAGCATTATACTTGAGTTTCACAATGTATTATATTTGGTTTTCTTTGTTTTAATTTCTCAGTGGTGTGCATGGCTATAATTTCCATTATTCCATTTTTTAAAAATGTTTCTTTTGTTTCATAACCTATGCAAATTATATTAAACATATTTATAAATGTTGTTAGGCAGATATATATTGCATTTTAGGTAGATCTTAAGGTAGTTTTTTTTTCTTTTGAGAATGTGACCTACTTTTGAATTTCAGCATTTATTGGAATGATTCTCTTTTTTATGTACCTAACTTGTAAATATAGTAAGAATTTTGAGATTTGGGGTGGGTTTTTTTGTTATTTTTTGTTTTGTTTGCAATCTGCAATTTAAAAATATTTCATGGTTCTAATTTATGTATATTGATTAACAGGGTATCATGAAATTATGATTGTGTACAATGGGGCATTATCTTTATTAGGAGTGGTATTAATGTTAGTGAAATGAGTAAGCGTTTAGATTCTTCATAATGCTTAATTAGTCAATATTAAACAAATGGTTCTGGCAGTTATGTTAACACTGCATAATATGCTGACAGAACTCTGCTACGTATATTTTAAGTTTAGCAAATTAGGCAAATCCAACCTATTGTCTGTCTTCGTTTCCCATACCGTGTCTCCCCCCAAATAAGTCTTATTTTCTCTTTTGCCTCCTTTTTGGGGGAGGGGGTGTCTTTTCCACTCACCTCCTGCACCAACATCCCTGCCCAGCCGGCCCACTTCTTCTGGGGCCAAAGGAACACCTTCATTCTGCAGCTGAGAATGGAGCTCCAGCCTGCATTTCGCAGTCAAAGGCCTTTCCGGAAGGCCACTGCAGCCAAGAACTGAGCTATGGATTCAATCCATAGCTCAGTTCTCAGCTGCAGTGGCCTTCCAGAAAGGTCTCTGATTGCGAAATGCAGGCCTGAGGATGCCGCAGAAGAAGTTGGCCGGCAAGGAGAGGCCTGGCCTGGCTTGGCTGCAAGGTATGTGGGTGCAGGGCGCATGCGGCAGCTCCACACCTCCTCCCCCAACCTAGCTTGATTTTTAGGTTTGTGCCTTGCCCAAAACATAGGGCTGATATTTGGGGTAGGGCTTATATTAGACCCATCCCCAAAAATCAAACTAGGGCTTATTTTTGTGGTAGGTCTTACTTTCGGTAGTTCCCTAAGAGCTTCATTGTTACATTGTTAGTTAATTAATTCCATTGTGATTCAGAGGCTTGCAAGTTTACAAATCTTCTCTTTTCTGCCAACCTTTTTATGGATCTGATACATTCTTTAGAGAAACCATACTTATAGTAGATGTGGTAATAATGACTTATAATAACCTTTTTCTATGCCACCTTGGTATTCCTTGTGAATATGCCGGCATAATATAGCAGTGCTAATTTAATGTTCATAAATTTGTTAGTATGATGTTACAAAGACCAGAAGTTTCATTGCTGAGCTATGCAATTGTAAAGCTTGACTTCACATGACCTCATCACTTAGCAATGGCAATTCCAGCAGTCGCAGTTGCTGTGTTTAACCAAATAACCATTCCGATCCAAACCATTCCTGGCTTGGTCCCTCCAGTCCAGAACCTTTGGTATTGGATGTGGTTGTACTTCACTATTTGAGACTGGTATGGACTTGGTCCTCCTGGATTTGCAGCTACTGCTCAATAGTAGGTGGCTGCCTGACCACGATTTTATTTTGTGTGTGAAGCTAACTTGTAGTCATGGTTTCCATTTTTTGGTGATAATATATTGTCTAAAGTTTATAATTTATGTGGGATAGAAGTATTATTCAGATTTTTAAAAAAGTATGAGCCAGTTGGATGTAGCAATAAAGATGCTGGACTAGAAACTAGGAGACCATCTACGGTATTTATATATTCTTGTGTCTTTTGTTTGTAACCTTCATTTGGAAAAATTATTGAACCAGGGTAACTCAGAAGACCTAACATACAAAATACTCCCATGGGAATGAAATTTGGGAAGGTCTTGGCCACTTTATTGCCACTGCTCCTTTCAACTACACTTTCTGTAGATTGTGTGGTGTAGAGGGAAATGGTAAAGCCATATCTCTATTTTATTTCTTGCTTTTTTCTGCCCCCTTGCTGGCAGCAAGGCCCAACAGGCAAACAGCAATTGGCTGGTTTAGAACTGAACCTGTACATAGTATGCTTAGGTGTGTGTCATGTATGTGTTTCACTTTGAGAGCGGGCAACTAAATTTCATTGTTGATGTATGCTTATCTCACCTTAAGCTGAAATTTGAAAACTCTTTAAGAGTGGTGGACTGCAAGGAAAGGACAAAGGAGCAACTCAGATGGCTGCTGGTGAGGTAGGGTTTGGTAGATGGAAGTGGTTGACATGGGGTCTCCCTGAACCCCATGGGATTGAAATTTGATAAAATCATAGCCACTTCACAGGTCAGTCAGCTACAGTCACATGATCATCATTTCTGACATTTCTTGCCAGCTTCCTACAAGAAAAGTCATTGGGGAAGCTTGTAGGAAGTGGAAAGTTTAGATAAGGAAATATCCCTGAAACAATTACTGAATGGGTCATGGATTATCTAGTGCAGGGGTCCCCAACCCCCAGTCCGTGGACTGGCACCGGGCTGCAGCATGCCAGAAACCGGTCCGCACAAACAAGCAAAGCCCCATTTGTGATTTTGATTTGTGATTTTATTAGATTTATACCCCGCCCTTCTCCTGGCGGACCCAGGGCGGCTTACAGCAAGCTAAAAACAGATAAAGACCCTACAAACACCATTTTAAAATATAATTAAAAGAAATATTAATTTTGCTGTTTCATTTAAAATTTTGTTAACACCCAATATAAAATCAAATTAAAATCCAATCTAAAATACCCCTCAGGCCAGCCCCGCTAGCTGGAATAGCCATGTCTTGAGGGCGCGGCGGAAGGAGGGGAGATCCGGAATGACCCGGATCTCTGNGGCAACCACAGCCACTCAGTCTTGGAAGGGTTGAGTCTGAGTCTGTTTCTCCCCATCCAGACCCGCACGGCCTGGGATGCAGGCAATACATGAAACCATGCCTCCTCCGGTCCACAGAAAAACCTCTCTGGTTCCTGGTGCCCAAAAGGTTGGGGACCTCTGATCTAGTGCAGGGCTTTTCAACCTTTTCATCCATTGTACCACTTTTAAGATATGGCAACGTATGAGTACCACCAGTCGCCTAGCAAGGTGTCAAAAACGTGATGACCCAAAAAAGAAAAAGAAAAAAAGTGATAAAATACACATAGTCCTCGACTTACAACAGTTCACTTAGTGACTGTTCGAAGTTACAATGGCACTGAAAAAAGTGCCCCCCAAGCCACAGCCGAGCAAGACACCTGCCTGCCTGCCCGGTGGCGCTCTTCCTCCTGTCCGAGGTTTTCATTGTTGTGAGCATTTCTGTTGAGGATTGGCAGCTGGGGTGTGGGGTAGGGGGTATTTGGTTTTTATTCCCCCCATCTGCTGGGTGGTTGCAGCAGGTTTTGATCACTTCACATTATCCTGTGACACTGTGACCGTCATAAATATGAATCAGTTGCCAAGCATCTGAATGTAAATCACAAGACCCTGGAGATGCTGCAACATTCCAGCTGATCGGCATTTCTTCTGGGCTCAGCGGAAGCGCCAGGATCAGTGCTGCTTTCCAGCTGATTGGTGCTTCTTCAGGGCTCAGCAGAAGCACCAGGATCAGCGCCGAGCTCCAGCTGGAGCCTGGCGCTAATTCTGGCGCTTTCGCTGAGCCCTGACAGCCCTGCAGCTCCAGCCATCTCTCACTCAGCCTTGTGCGGTATTGCCACCGGTTCAGCTCATTCCCCTCTCCCACTATCACTTTTCTAGGATGGTCGCGTACCACCTGCCAGGTGCCAATGTACCACAGGTGGTGCCCGTACCACTGGTTGAAAAGCCCTGGTCTAGTGAGGTCTAATTTTGCCGTAGGCATGGAAGACATATGGATAACTTTGGGTCAGTCACTTTCTCTCATCCTTAGGCAGTGGCAAACCACTTGCAAAAACGTTGCCAATAAAACTGGACTTGTATGCATGGATTTGTCTATGTAGCTGCCAGAAGTAGAAATTTAGAAGCCCACAAAGCATTATCTTTGGAAATATATTCCAGTGAAATAAATGAGATTCTGATGTTAATATGAACATACAGCTGTATGAATGTTTAAAGTTTTGTTATAGCTGGTGTTGAGCTTTGATGCATACTTGTAATCTGTCCCACATGTAGCCTGTAACAACATAACCAACCTGTCTTTCCCTCTCATCGCAGCCCAATTTAAATCCTTTATCCATAAAATTACTCTTTATATCTGGAGAAATGAGCTCATTTATATTAAATACAAATTAAATAAAATCATTAATATGTTAGAAAAGGTGTTCCCAGACTTGTGATTTTTCCTATCATAGACCAATATGGGTTTCCCCCCCAAAAAATATCTTATAGCAATGGTCAGTGCAACACACGTTTCATACAATTCTTTTTTAAATTTATATCTCACTTTTGTTACTTATTTTGTACTAGCTGTACCCGGCCACGCGTTGCTGTGGCTCAGACAGGTTAAATGTTTTTACCTGTCACAGGTGTGACATCTATATAATAGTAGGTATATAAAAACACGCGCGTATTCGAATGCAATGTTGTGTCAATATTTCAAAGCAATCGGTGAAGAACTTTTGGAGATTTAAGATTTTGAACAAACGAACATTTACATTTTTATTTTTATATATTAGCTGTACCCAGCCACACGTTGCTGTGGCTCAGTCTGGTAAAAGCGTGTTTGCTTTTACGTCCAACAGATGGCGCTGTTTTTCAAAAAAAGCATGTTTTTACCTGTCACAGGTGTGACATCTATATAATATAGGTATATAAAAACACATGCGTATTCGAGTGCAATGTGTCAAAATTTCAAAGCAATCGGTGAAGAACTTTCAGAGATTTAAGATTTTGAACAAACGAACATTTACATTTTTATTTATATAGATAAGAAGATAAGATAAGGCTTTCCTCTATTATTTAGTTCCAAACTTGAATGACTCATGCAAGCTGAATCTCTGTCCTTATATTCCCTCATTTGTTTCTATTAAGGTTTCAATACATATATCCACCAATAACATATTATAACACTTGTAATAATATAATAAATTAAAAACTGACAATAACATGAATATGTTTTCTTACAGAAACCTGTTCAGGACCAATTCTTCCACAAATTGCTAATTCTGTTTATTTGTGTTAAGGTCTTAGGCAGCTGTTTCAAAGTGGTTGTTGTTTTTTCAAAAATGGTTAGCACAGCATTTTTATTAACAGAATTCATTTAGAAGAAAAGGATGAGTTACAAGAATTCCAGAAACATATTATCAATAATGCTCATGTTTGGGCAGAGATATTAGTTGTTGGTTTTCTAAACACAAATATGTAGGTTTTTTTATCATTTTCCTCAATAAATCAGTAAACAAGTATGATATTTGTGACCCATTTGTTTAATTGGATTCTTTTTATCTGGTTTCAGAACATGGGCATGGAAGAAAAGGAAAGAAGTGAAAAAAGTAGCCTGTAGGTACTTGGGAAAGAAAGTATATATTGTGTATAAAAGGCATTAGAAGGTAATTTCCCAATAAATTGCTGGAAAAATGACTAAAGGAATGCTAGTAGGAATATTGTACAGATTTGTATGATAGTGATGTATTCAAGAGTGGAATTAAAATGAATGCTAGGGAAACAAATACAGTCCAAGAAAAA
>NW_015388606.1:21733-64202 GCF_001527695.2 Protobothrops mucrosquamatus
TTAATTAATGACTGGTCATTTTACAATAGTTCGAAGCTATGATAGCCACAGAACAGGTGTCCCAGCCATTTTAAATGTCATGCTCCTCCATGTCATATGACTACATGTCAGGCAGGTCAGCTTTATGATCCGCTGTGGTATTCCTGTCACATGACCACAATTTGTGGGCAGGGGAAGGTTTGCTGGTTTCTGGCAAAAACACTCACTGAAATGAATGCTTAATAACCATAGTGTTTGTTTAATAACCACAGCATTTGCTTAATGAGCACCACAAAAAAGCTGGAAATTTACTTCCAGTCATGTGGGTGCCTCAACTTACAACAGTAACAATTTCTGGACCCAATGCTCTTCAACCTCTTCATCAATGATTTGGATGAGGGGATAGATGGGGAATTCATCAAATTTGCAGACAACACCAAGCTGGCAGGAATAGCCAACACTCCAGAAGATAGGCTTAAGATATAGGAGGATCTTGACAAACTTGAACATTGGGCGCTTTCTAACAAAATGAAATTCAATGGTGAGAAAAGTAAGGTTCTACATTTAGGCAAGAAAAACCAAATGCACAGGTACAGTGTAGGTGGTACCTGGCTCAGTAGTAGTAACCGTGAGAGAGATCTCAGAGTCCTATTGGACAATTACTTAAATATGAGCCAGCAGTGTGCTGCAACTGCCAAAAAAGCCAACACAGTGCTGGGCTGCATTAACAGAGGGATAGAATCAAGATCACGTGAAGTATTAATACCACTTTACAATGCCTTGGTAAGGCCACACTTGGAATACTGCATCCAGTTTTGGTCACCACAATGTAAAAAAGATGTTGAGACTCTAGAAAGAGTACAGAGAAGAGCAACAAAGATAATTAGGGGACAGGAGCCTAAAACATAAAAGGAAAGGCTGCTGGAATTGGGTATATCTAGTTTAATGAAGAGAAGGACAAGGGGGGATATGATAGCAGTGTTCCAATATCTCAGGGGCTGCCATAAAGAAGAGGGAGTCAAGCTATTCTCCAAAGCGCCTGAAGGCAGGACAAGAAGCAACGGATGGAAACTAATCAAGGAGAGAAGCAACCTAGAACTAAGGAGAAATTTCATGACAGTTAGAACAATTAACCAGTGGAACAACCTGCCTCCAGAAGCAGTGAATGCTCCAACACTGGAAGTTTTTAAGAAGAGACTGGACAGCCATTTGTCCGAAATGGTATAGGATTTCCTGCCTGAGCAGGGGGTTGGACTAGATAACCTCCAAGGTCCCTTCCAACTCTATTATTGTTGTTGTTGTTATTTACTAGAAAGATTAGCAGGCGGTCTGGGTATTGATTTGGTCAGACCATGCATGACTTATCTAGAAATTCAGTGTTATATATATTATATAGAGAGTTAAAGATTATTTTTAGCTTTGGTTTTCTTTAATTTCTTTAGTTTGCCTTTTCTTTTTATTCTGTAAGAGAAAAATGTTTGTGTTGATTGCATTATGGCTAAGAGTTAATATAGTGGATTTATAGCAGGGCAGATGCTCAATAGAGAGATTTATAAATTATTCTATTAAATTGTACTACTATATCTGTTTTTATTCTTTGTACAGAAGACGCATAGTATTTCCAGCAGACTTCCCTCCCAAACAATAACTGATTCATTTCCAATTGAATTCCATGTTTTAAAAGATGACATTTTTAAAGGATTGTACAACATTTATTGCAACTTTACACATTTTTATATTGGAACTATATTGTTTCATGTAGTGGAGAAATAATAACATAGTATAGCCACAGTGCTGAGTGTTTAAGATGAAAGAGATATGATTTCATGCCTCTTTTCCCAGAAGACCTGAGCCAATATACCCTAGCTTCACCTCCTGCCTTGATATGTGAATTACTAGTTCTTGTTATGTTACCTGTCTTCTAAGGAGTGTATCATAGATATCTTTCTTCTTCTCCATGGTACTATATGTAGGAAAGTAGGAATCTTATACTCCATAGTACATTTTAAAGGGGAAAAAATAAAATATGTTCTGTCTTGTCGCTTCCTGTGCTTATGGCATTATGTCATTTGTCAGCTCTTTCCCTCCATTTTGTTTTTGGGACTAGACCAATCATGGAACAGATAAAATTTATCAAATATTTTTCAAAAAAGAAAAAAATATATAAATCATAGCAGAACAGGGAAGTCAGAACAGTCTTAACACTCTATCATTAAAACTCAGCCTGTCACTATTCCAACTTTGATATAAATCTAGGTTACTGGGACAGGTATAAACAAATTCTCAGAGGACATGATTAATCTCGTAAGTGTAAAGTGTGTGTAAGTGGGAGGGACATTTTCCTCTTCTTTCTTTGTCAAAGTCTGGAAGTTGTCATTTGCTGTTTTTCGTACTGTTTTGTTGCCAAATCTTGACAGATTGGTAGAAGTGCTAAGTGAAAGTAATCAATTCTAATGAAACTAATGTAGCTTTTATCTAATCTAGAATCTTAAATTTACTTTCAAGTTGAGATGTTAGAATTGTTTACAGCTAGTTGACTTTAGATGTTGTAGGAGTGGAGTCATGTTGATGGCAAAAAAATCAGAAGTCTGCACCTTTTCAAATAGATTGGTTATGCAGTTGCCGGTTATATACTTATAATCGGAGAAAGATTAATAGTAGAAATGCATTAAAACACATTGTGTTTGTTGAGACTGCCTAAGAGTCCCTGAAGTCTTTTGATGTATCTAGAATATCTTGAGATATTCTACAAGTTCAACAGTACCTTGCTTGATGGTGCTATTAAGTCCACTTTTACAAAATAGTCATTTTGAGATATTCTACAATGTAATTTGGGAGGTTGAAATTAGATAGTATTTAGTTTGAGGCCTGATATCAAACCTATGTACATCAATGATTTTATACAAAGTTTGTCTTATATGTTCTATGTAAAACTCAGAGGGACATTGCTGGCAGATGATGGTAAATACCACATTGGAGGAAGAACACATGAAAGTAGCTGTATTCATATATATGTACATCGAGTCCTGTGAGGAAACTGTTGACATAAAATAGACATTAGGTTTGTTTCAGGGTTTGATTCTCATATTGTCATAATTGTCCTGCTATTGCTTGTTGCTTTGAGAATCTGCTTCAGGTTCAGTAATTGGCAGTATGCAAATAAATATTGGCCTGCCACACAGTGTCTAAGAAAATGTGGTGTCATTGTGCAGTATGGGTATAGCTGATCAATAATGCATTTGAGTGGCTTAAACTTCAGGTGACAACTAGAGGTGTTCTGTTTCTATGATCTATCTTTTAATAGGTCCTCCAGTTATCTGGTTAAATTGCTTTGCCTATTGAACTCATTGGATAAGAAGTTCAGTCTCCTGAATGACTGATTTAATTCCATAAGTTTAATATATCAATCAACTGGGTCAGAAGAAATGTGGTTGTAGCATAGAACCCCGCTATAAATGATAGATTAGGTGGTGTGTTCTCGTTGGAAGCTGGAAGCATATAGATATGCTTGACAATCTGTAGATTTCCGAGTGATGTTTTTATATTCACTGTATAATTTTAGAGTGGCATCAAAGAAGTGAACTTGTTCTGTTAATAGACCTAGGTTGAAGTTGATGGAAGGATGGAAGTTATTAAAGTAATGGTGGAATTTGATGAAAGATAAATTTCAATGGCCAGATGATAAAAATGTCTTCAGTGAATCTCAAGTCAAGAAGGGGCTACAGGTTCTGAGAGTTAACAATGCATTGTTCTAGGTCAACCATGAAGATGCTGCAGTGGCTAAGGACCAGGGCTAGAAACCAGAAGACTGAATTCTAGTTTCTCCAGCACAGGAGATGGAGAATCCACCAATGGGTTAGCTCTGTCTTCCTGCTCATTAGACCAAGTCAGCCAAACTTGCTATGCCCGTCCTGGGCTAGGACACACCCAGTCTTGACTTGGTCTTCAGCTCAAACAGACGTGGCAATCTTGGCTCCCAGCAAGCAGGTAATATTGAGCTCCAGGATCATTTCAGCAGCACTGGGATCAGCGCTGTTCAAAGTGACTACTGAAAGATAGGCTTCTCCAGGGATCCTAGGAAGAGCGGAGACTTCCGTTCTTCCCTTTGTTGAGCCCCTCACCTCGTGTAGCGCTGGGATCAGCGCTACAGCTTGGGCCCTCCCCCCCGCCTTCCCACTCTCCTACGAGGCCACGGAGGCTGCATTGGGCCTCATTTTTAAATCGTATTCAAGGGTTCCTACTTGGGATCGCGGAGACCTCAGACGGCTCCCTTTCCCTCCAGAACCTCACCGCGCTGCCGCTTGGGATCGCGGAGGCCTCAGAAGGCTCCCTTTCTCTCTGGATTCTCACAGCGTTGCTGCTGGGGATCGCGGAGGCCCCTCCTTTCCTTTTAATTTCTCCGCATCGGTTCCTTTCTCTTCGGGCTCTTTCTTTTCCGCCGGATCATGCGGCCGCCATTTTGGCAGCCGCTGGATGATCGTATAGGCCTCAATCGGCCCTCCGAATGGCTCTGCTTCAGGGACTAGCCTCCCGTTTCACCGCAGACGCTTGTCTGCTGATCCCAGCCTCCTCCCTTTCGCGTCTGGCGGTGCAGGCTCCTTTGTCGTCGGACAGGTGCGGCTGCCATTGTTATGGGCAGCCATTACCAACGGGCCCAGACAAGGCCCATTCTACTTTCATGAGGGGCGGAGGGGTCATAGGGCAGACTCATCCTTAGGGGGGCTTAGGGTGATTACCCCCCCAGATAAGTTAATTCTAAAATTAAATAAAATTAAATTAAATCTAAAATTAAATACAATTTAGATAAAATTAATTAGGCGCTCTATGCTAAAATTAGCATAGGCCTCAATTGGTGCCTCACCATATACCTGGCTACACCTTGCGGGCTTTGCGTGTGCGGGTTCTCACCACGCTGGGGTCTCTGCCGTCTAGGCAGACCCACCCGCTGCACAAAGGTGCTGGCACTTCACACCCTTGGCATTGTCACCACCAGCGCCCTACGAGCAAGCTGGCTGTCATCACACCGTGATTTTGCCGCGGCCGTAGATGCGACCGGACCATTAACAGGCTTTTCAGGTCAGGTGGCCAGGGGAGCAGGGTGAACCAAGCCCATCATTGCCTAGCATTCCCCTGCTCCAACTGCAGTAATCTAACCTGCCAATTGATCCACTGCCAGAGTTCCGTCACAGCACTACCTGAGATAGCTCACCTCAGGATGGAGGATCCCATGGTGTCCCAAGCCAAGGACAGCGTCTCCCCATCCACTAGCCATAAAAGGCACAAATCTTCCAAGCAGGAGGCATCAGGCAGGATCAAGGCCAAGGCAAGGACCATTTCCGGAAGGAAGCCTTCCATATTGGCAGAAAAACAGGCTAACAGGAGGTATCAGGCTTTGGAGAAGGAATTTTCCAAAGCGGAGGGGCAGGCCAAGGCAGAGGAGGAGCGGATAGAGGTCTCGGCCTTTGATCTCCCTCTGGGGCCCTCAACCTCCGCTCAAGGGGTCTGGTTCTTGGAAGGAATTCCCACACACACCCTTCTTCTGGGATGGATCAAGATCCAACCATCCACCAACCTCCATTGACACCACTGGCCACATATTCGGGCCTAGAGGCCACCTTTACCCCAACAGCTGCCGGGCTCAGAGCGACTGAACCCGAGGGCGCCCCTTCTGATGATCGCCTTCAGGATCTGATCTCTCAGGCGGTGGACCGGGCGCTTGCCGCCAGGTCTTACCACATACCTAGAAACGAGTCAGGGGCATCTATCCCTCTACCTTACCTTCTCCAGTCGGGTGCACCCGACTACCATTGTCCTCCCTCTCCATCCTGATCCTCTTATAGCAGGGCCTCATCCCCTGTGATATATGACCAACTAGACATACCATGGGCGGAGGAGGAGGACTAACCCCCAGACCCTCCACCTTTTGGAGGTCTCTTTAACCCAGCCCTTTTCTTGCCCCTGCTTCGCAAGGCCAGCACTACTGCCAACATAGGTCCTGATCAGGCTCCTCAGTCAGACCCTTTGCCCAGCTCAGATCCAAACCCGGACTTTTTTGAGCAGGTCGTGACTCAACACCATGTCCCTTGTCCATCTCTCTTCTTGAACGTGGTTCGGAAGCAATGGGTCTCACCTGGCACCTTCCGTCCTCCGGGAGGAACGGACAGGAAACTGTTCAGCACAGCACCGGATTTGGCTGATACACTGGAGGTGCCAAAAGTGGATGAACCCTTGGCCCCTCTCTTATCCTCGTCTACAGTATCGGGGGATATGGCCGACGTGTTGAAGACTGAAGACAGGAGATGGGAATTGACCTTCCGCCGAACTCACCAGGCGGCGGCATGGGCGATAAGGGTGGCTACCTGCACATCTTTCTTTGCTAGGACTTCCCTCCTTTGGCTCCATCAACTACAGGCCAGGCTACCCCCGGAGGAGGTACGCATTCAGCAAGACCTGAGCAAGCTAGTTGCTGCATCGGAATACGTCTCTGATGCAACACTACATGCGGCCCGGTTTTCCTCCAGGACCATGGCCTCCAATGTCACAGCTCGACAATTACTGTGGCTTAAGAATTGGCAAGCTGACACCAAATCTAAGTGGTGTCTGGCTGCAGCCCCCTATCAAGGGGGTCAGCTGTTTGGAGAGGCCCTAGCTCCTTATTTGATCGAGAATAAGGACAAGCGGAAGGTGCTGATCCATCTCAGTAGGCGGGCCGACAGGCGTGCCAACCCGTACACCCGCAAACAGTCTTTTTGGTCAGGAACAGGCTCAGGTTCCATTCAGCCCTCCCCCCGCCCTTTCACGGTCAGACAGGATCGCCCGTCTGACAGATCAGGTTCCAGACCCAGGCAGCAGTACCAGGGCAAACAGTCCTTTTGGGGGGGCGGGCCGCCCCTTTAGAAGGTCCAAGTGACTCTCGAACTGCCCCCCTATAGGTGGCAGACTAACACTCTTTGTCCACCAGTGGGAAGCCACCACCACAGACTCCTGGGTCCTCCAAACCATTCAACATGGCCTGGCCCTAGAATTCGTGTCCAGCCTACCAGGACGCTTCATTTCTTGCCCCCAATCAAAGAAACCAGTCAAAAAGGTCCTCATGCAGGTGGCCATCCAACATCTCTTGGACATAAGAGCCATAGAACCGGTGCTGGCTGGTCAACGAGGCTGGGGATTCTATTCCATCCTCTTTGTAGTTCCCAAGGCCTTGGGAGGATGAAGGGCGATCCTAGACTTCAAAGGTCTGAATTCCCATACTGCATACTGAAAATTCAAGATGCAAACGCTCCATTCTGGGCAGCGTAAGAAACAGAGACTTCCTGACGTCCATAGATCTCACGGAAGCATATCTCCACATCCCCATCCTCCCCGACCAACAGCGATTCCTCAGGTTCTGTTATATGGGCCATCACTACCAATATAGGGCTCTGCCGTTCGGCCTTTTGTCAGCCCCAAGGGTGTTCACAAAAATCCTGGCAGTGCTCGCTGCACACCTGAGACTGGTGCCGGTACGTGTCCAATGCTACCTGGATGACATTCTCATCCAGTCGTCCTCCCTTCGGGCGGCCCAGTCGGATCTGTCGTTGTCGATCAAGGTCCTCCAGGAACACGGGTTCTCGGTGAACTTTCAAAAGAGCCAGACAGTTCCCTTGACCCGACTCCTACACCTGGGCGCCGTCATAGACACAGTCAGCGGTCAGGTCTACCTGTCCCAGGAACATCGGGACAGCATCAGGACCCTAGTTCTCAAGGTATGCAGGGAGCGCGTAGTGATGCTGGCATTGCTTTCCCAGCTCCTGGGAAAGATGGTGTCATGCATCACAATAATGCCCTGGGCCAGACTGCATTCCAGGAACCTCCAATGGTTCCTGCTCCCCTTCCAAAGGTTGGGCACCGGCTCCTCCAACTGACAGGTAAAGGTTCCTTCTCAGACCCTGTGATCCCTCCGATGGTGGTCCTCACCAGCGGTAGCCAGAGGGTCATTTTTCAAGGAGCCTGCCCAGCTCACACTCACGACGGACGCCAGCCTGTTCGGCTGGGGAGCGCACCTCCGATCTCAGTTCGCTCAGGGACAATGATCCCGAGCAGACCTGAGATACAACATCAACTGGCTGGAGCTCAGAGCCATAAACCTGGCTCTCTGCCACTTCTGCAACAAGGTTGCGAGGCAACACGTGCTAGTCCTCACGGACAACGTGGCAGCAAAGGCCCACGTGAACCGGCAAGGGGGTACTCGGTCCAGGTCCCTCATGGCCGAGGCCCAGTTATTGGGCTCCTGGGCAGAGACCAACCTGTCCTCCCTCAGGGCCAAACACATCTCGAGGGAGGCGAACAGGCAAGCGGACTTTCTGAGCAGGTCGACCGTGGACCATTCTGAATGGTGCCTGCACCTGGACCTCTTCGCAGAGATAGCGCAGAGGTTCATCCAACCGGTCATAGACTTGTTCGCTCTCAGCTCCCGAGATTCTTCTCCCGGTTCCCGTCTCCAGGGGCGGAGAGAGCAGATGCTCTTCAAGATCCATGGCCAAGGGGCCTCCTCTACGCGTTTTCCCCTCTCCCTCTCATCCCGGCAACCGTCCGCAAACTGTTGCAGGAACGGGCGGAGGTGATACTCGTGGCCCCATACTGGCCACGGAGGCCGTGGTTCGTCGACCTCGTGAATCTCTCCAGATCTCCTTCATGGAGGATTCCCCCAGATCGCGTGTCTCTCAGCCAGGGGGTTCTACAGCACCCAGAACCCCAGTGGCTGCAGTTAGCTGCCTCGCACTTGAACGCCGGATTCTGACCCGGGAATCATATTCGGCGGGCGTGATTTCCATGATTCAGGCCTCCCAAAGGCCGGCAACAAATCGCATCTATGACTCCACATGGAGGAATTTTTGCCTTTGGTGCGAGAGGCGGCAACTAGATCTATTGGAATTGACGATTCCACAGATATTGGAGTACTTACTCGAAGGCCTTGATAGGGGCTTAGCGCCCAATATCATCTGCAGACAGGTC
Source organism: Protobothrops mucrosquamatus (assembly GCF_001527695.2). NCBI lineage: Eukaryota > Metazoa > Chordata > Lepidosauria > Squamata > Viperidae > Protobothrops > Protobothrops mucrosquamatus. The sequence continues at coordinate 30,707 of NW_015388606.1, forward strand.
GCGCCCCTATCAACCTTACTTCCCTGTGACAATGCTGCTCCTTTAGCCCAGCACCCCAGGATACATTCCTTTCTCAAGGGTGCCACCAACACAAAACCGCCCGTAGTTCACAGGTATCCGTCTTGGGACCTGCCACGGGTCCTACGGGCCTTTACCAAAGCACCGTTTGAGCCTATTAGAACTTGTGCTCTGCGGTCCTTATCGCTCAAGGTTGCCTTCCTGGTCGCTATCACGTCAGCCAGGCAGATCTCTGAGCTTGCGGCACTGTTGGTTAGGGATGACCTCTGTACTTTTCACCAGAACCGGGTGGCCCATCCCTTGGGCCCTACTTTCATTCCTAAGGTCAACACCCTTTTCCATAGAAACCAGGAGGTCGTTTTGCCGGATTTTTGCCCTAATCCGTCTCATGACTTGGAACGACAGTGGTACACACTGGACATCTGCTGGGGCTTACGCAAGTCTTTCCGCAAGTCTGAAGCCCTCTTCGTTTCCTTTAACCACTCAACTATGGGGCAGAGGGTGTCTGCCTCAATAATAGGCAGATGGATCAGGGCCTGCATTGCGGAGGCGTACCAGTCGCATTCCCTGCCAGTCCCAAGTCATATCATGGCACATTCAACTCGCAGTGCCGCGACCTCTGCGGCATGGGCCGCGCAGGCGTCCATAGAGGAGGTCTGCAGGGCTGTGACATGGTCTTCGCCTTCTCCCTTTGTACGACATTACAAACTGGACAGGTTCGCCTCTGCGGACGCCTCCTTCGGACGGCGGGTCCTTCAGCAAGTCGTACCTAGGGATGAGGCTCCGGCCCTCACTGCTTCCCCCCCATTGGGAGAGTAGGGCTTTGGTATGTCCCATTGGTGGATTCTCCATCTCCTGTGCTGGAGAAGGGGCGTTGTCTTACCTGAACGCCTTTTCTCAGCACGGAGATGGGAGAATCCACTCTCATCCCTTGTGGTCCGTCTGGGCCAGTGTTAGGGATCTGGGAGCCAACACGTCTAACCATAGTCAGTGGCTTTTGCCCTCATCAAGACTGGGTGTGTCCTAGCCCAGGACGGGTGTGACAAGTTTGGCTGACTTGGTCTAATGAGCAGGAAGACAGAGCTAACCCATTGGTGGATTCTCCATCTCCGTGCTGAGAAAAGGTATTCAGGTAAGACAACCGTTCCTTTAGGCATGAATCTGGCTGGATGATTTTAGGCCAGTTACATATTCTCATTCCAACCCATCTCACAGGATTGTTGGGGAGAAAATAGGAGGTGGGAGTATTAGCTATCTACACTGCTTTGAGGTGACAAAAATAAAGGCAGGATAAATCTAATAAAAATAAAATAATACTGAGGAGCCATGTGTCTGCTCAAAACAGTGACACTGCTTTGCAGGTGCATGTTGTTGCCAAAGCTGAACTAATTAGGGCCCTTTCTTCCTTGTTCAGAGTACAAGGATACTTAATGTGGATTTAATTTAGAGAAAAGCAGATTCTGACTATTTATTTATTTACATCATGTCTTTATAAATAACTCAAGGTGATGAATACATATAATGTTATTTCCTCCTCCTATTTTCCTCAACTCTATTAGTTGAATTGGTCTGAGAGAGAGTGATTGGCCCAAGTTCACCCAGTTGGCTTTTATGCTTAAGGTAGGACTAGAACTCACAGTCTCCTGGTCTCCAGGCCAGTACCTTAACCTCTAGACCAGGGGTCCCTAACCCCCCTGGGCCTGCGGCCCACTAGTGGGCCGCAGCCTGTTTGGAATTAGGCTGTGCAAGCACCTACCTTTCACAGATGCGCGCCTACCACTCACACAGAACCATCCCCTCTCACCCACCCACCCACCCTTCTGGACTGCCAAGCCGGAAAGGTTGGGGACAGATGCTCTAGACCAGACATGTCAAACTCGTGACGTCACGTGGCGTCACGCAATGTATCGGGCCGGTTTTGCCATTGCTGGCAATGGGGTGGGTGTGGCTTCCAGATGACGCATCCAGCCCGAGGGCCGGCAGTTTGACACCCCTGCTCTAGACCAAACTGGCTTAGGAAAAATCTCCTAACATTAAAAGCAGTTTGATAGTGGAATTAATTACCCACCAGGCAATTTTTTCACTGGATGTGTTCAAGCAAACAATAGACAACTATTTATGTAGAATGTCTTTATTTGAATTTTGTAACTTAGCCAGGGTTTGGACCCGGTAAATGGCCCTTTCCATCTGTATTTGAAATCTTCAATGCTTAATTGAAGTAAATAGGGCAGAATTTGCTACATGCACTCTGAGCAGGCCAGGAGGGTGACTTTATTTCCTTAAATGCAGAGACATTGAAGTAACTGGATGTGTGGATTATAATGATGCTCTGTGCAATGTGATGCCGCATAAAGCTTTTCTTTCCTGAAACTATATATATATTTGTGTGGTTGGGAATGGAGTTCTTAGGGGAAAATCTTTTGTATTCCTTGGAAAACATTTGATATAATTTTGCAACTTAACATATAGTTTTTAAATTTTAATATGAATGTATCAACTATTTCACATCTCTTTCCAAACCATTAGGACATTGCTGGCCAGAATGTGTAAAATGTTTCAGATGTGAAAGATTTTGGATTCAAAATGGACTTTTTCATGCTCTAATATAAAAGCAGGGTCATTTCAAATTTGAGACAGTTCTGGTAGGATTAGAACAATGTCATGGCACTTCCTATGAGATCCAAACAGCCCATTTCAAACTCAAACTGTCAAAAAAGCTTCTTTTCAAACTTTCAATTGTTTTCACCCCTGTAGTGCTGGCTTCAGAATTTATTCAGAACTAGCTGTACCCGGCCACGCGTTGCTGTGGCTCAGTCTGGTTAAATGGAAAAGAAAGAAAAGAGAAAGCGCACGTTTGTGTCACAGGTGTGACATCTATATAATAGTAGGTATATAAAACACGCGCGTATTCGAATGCAACGTTGTGTCAAAATTTCAAAGCAATCGGTGAACTTTCGGAGATTTAAGATTTTGAACAAACAAACATATTTTTATTTATATAGATTGAATAAATTAAATAAATTGTAAATAAAAATTGTCATTATATTAAAGTAGTTAGTTCAATTTCTTGAAGTTTTCTAAAAGATACCCAGCTATGGGCAGCAAGTACATTGAATTATCACTGCCTATTTTCATCCCTGGCATACCACTTTTTCTGTTAACAATTTTCACCTGTTTTTCATCTCACTGTGCTGCAGAAGCTAGAACAACAATAGCACTCTACTTCCTATAGGTCAGGGGTAGGCAACCTTGGCTCTTTTATGACTCGTGGATTTCAACTCCCAGAATTCCTGAGCCAGCATGGCTCATTATGGAAACCTCTCCATTTCCCCTCAGCATGGCTGGCTCAGGAATTCTGGGAGTTGAAGTCCACAAGTCATAAAAGAGCCAAGGTTGCCTACCCCTGCTATAGGTGCTATAGAAATAAAAACACAATGTGTGTAGACATGTAATTGAAGGATACTTGGGAAATGCTCCATAGTTGCATACATAACTATTAAGTATCTTAGAAATGTAAAGGGAAGAAATAGATAAAGCAAAAATACCCAGATGAGAGATCAAACTGGTAGATCTGATTTCCCAAATATATCTACTAACTTGGTTGCTTGTTTGCCAGTGCTGATTATTCTTTGTTGTCTTGCATTTGCCTATTTTAAGCTTAAGTATAAACAGATCAGAATCTACCTCTGCCCTATAGTGTCATAAATTTCTTCATTGTTTACCCCATTTCTTGTGTGTCTGAGGCTAAAGCTATAATAAAAACTTCCAATTAAAACATTGAAGGTTGAATTTTTCAATATTTTTCACAAAATTGATATGAAATTGAATGATAGTGAAATATTCCAATGTTTAAAATGCACAGCAAGGCATGTTCTAGACCAGGGCTTTTCAACCAATGGTACAGGTACCACCTGTGGTACATTGGCATCTGGCAGGTGTTACGCGACCATCCTAGAAAAGTGGTAGCGGGGGAGGGGAATGAGCTGAACCGATGGCAGCACCGCACAAGCCTGAGCGAGAGATAGGGCTGTAGGGCTCAGCGGAAGCGCCAGGATCAGTGCCGCTTTCCAGCTGATCGGCGCTTCTTCGGGGCTGTTAGGGCTCAGTGGAAGCTCCAGGATCAGCGCCAGGCTCCAGCTGGAGCTTGGCGCTGATCCTGGTGTATCTGCTGAGCCCAGAAGAAGCACCGATCAGCTGGAATGTTACAGCATCTCCAGAGTCTTGTGATTTACATTCAGATGCTTGCCAACTGATTCATATTTATGACAGTCACAGTGTCCCAGAGTCATGTGAAGTGACCAAAACCTGCTGCAACCACCCAGCAGACGGGGGGAATAAAAACCAAACACCCTCCACCCCACCCCCGCTGCCAATCCTCAACAGAAATGCTCACAACAATTAAAACCTTGGACAGGAGGAAGAGCGCCGCTGGGCGCTGTCTTGCTCGGCTGTGGCTTGGGGGGCACTTTTTTCAGTACCATTGTAACTTCGAATAGTCACTAAGCGAACTGTTGTAAGTCGAGGACTACCTGCACTATCACTTTTTTCCTTTTTTTTTTGGTCATCAAGTTTTTGACACCTCGCTAAGCGACTGGTGGTACTCGGATGTTGCCATATCCTAAAAGTGGTACAATGGGTGAAAAGCTCTGTTCTAGACATTAGAAAGGTCAGTTGTTCACAAAGTCAGTTACAAAGTTATGGTCCCATCTCAGGAGATGCAAGGAAAATTATTGTTGACCTCAAGTTGAAGCTTTTATATGGAAAGTTTTCTAGCCTCTACCCAAATCAAGCTGATTATGGTAATTATCCTGATTAAAGAGTCAGGTCTACTCAGGAGGAGCTCCTGATTCCTAAGATAATTATTCCTCCTGTACTCTCCTTGAAAACTGCCATGTCTCTATTCTTTGGTTTTCAACCTGGTACCACTCTCTTTGCCTTAAACGTTGCGTCATTTTATTAGGTAGTAACCTAGAGAGTTAGGATTGGAACTAGTGTGATTCATTGTGCTATGAGTTCTTTAACAGTATGATTTTTCGTAATCATCAAGTTCCTCACTTCTGAAGAACTCATGAGAAGGTCTGAGTAGAGTCATAACATCTCCATCTGATTATGAATATTGTTATATCTCGTTAGACCTTAAAGTTGCGTTCTGAAGAGAAGCAAGGAGGACCTGCACAAAATGTTAGAAATTTCTCCATCTTCTAACTTGAGTGTTTTTGCTGTGGTCAACCTGAAACCAAGAGTTCTACAAAGTGAAGGGGAGAAGTTTGCAAAGCAATCAAGAGAAACTTTGTTTTAATGGAAAAATTAGAATATATATCAAGAAATGTAGTACAGATAATCCTTGACTTACAACCACAATTGAACCCAAAGTTTCTATTGTTAAGTAAAGCAGTTAAGTGATTTTTTGCCCTATTTTTGACCATTTTGCCACAGTTGTTAAGCAAATCACTGCAGTTAAGTGAAACACGAGGTCATCGAATCTGACTGTGCTTCCCTCATTGACTGTGCTTGTTGGATGCCAGCTGGGAAAGTTACAAATGGTGATCACATGAATTTAGGAGAATGCAGCTGTCATGCTAGTTGCCAAGTGCTTAAATTTTGATCACATGATCGAAAGGTGGGATGATGGGGATGCTGCAACAGTCATAACTGTGAAAATTGATCACAAATCATGTTTTTCAGTGCCATTGTATCTTTGAACAGTCACTAAACTAATGTTCATAAATTGATAACTACTTATAGAAAATACTTTGAAAATATGCTACGTATTATTTTTATATACTATTATATAGTATGAATAAAATTGCTTTGAACACTTTGTTTATGTTTGTGCGTTCTTTTTCTATCAGGAAACTGAACTACAGTTAACTACAGCCTTTGGAAGAAGGACTAAATGCAACGGGGGCAAATTGTCTGTGGGAATGAAGTGGTTGGAAGAATCCAAGAACATGGTGGTGAATGGCCGGAGAAATGGAAGCAGGTTATCTAATGACCACCATCAAAATCAGTCCAAATTACAGCATTCTGGAAAGGAAAATCCAAAGACTGGCAAAAATGGAGTTGAGAGACGGTCCAGCAGATGTATGTATATGTTAATGTGATAGGAAGATCTCAAGTTACCATATTTGTTAATTTTTAAAAGGCTGTATTTGCCAAGTATATTTTCTTATTTGTATACATTTACAAACTTTCTCATTTATAAATGATGACACAGTAATGTGCGCAAATAATTTATACTTTTTAAATAAATTGAAGTCCCAATGAAAGCTTAAATGTGAGCCTTATAGTCTTCCTTTCAATGTGAAAAAATGTTGCTAATGCATAATTTGCAGTGGTAGAGAATTCAGTTTTCCATGTATTTATAATTTGTCCCAGAAAATACCACTAGAACACAATCTACAGTCAACAATATTCAGGGGAGTGTATATTTACAGGAACAGTTTTAAAGACCTACTACTCATGATTGTTTAATTTCATTTTCATGTAGATATTGGATCTCAGTTAAAGTGATAGAACATTAGTTTAAAAGAAACAACCTGAAGATTTAAAGGCAAGCTTAATTTGAGTTTCCATTGCTGAACACATGAGGGCAATTTCTTCTGGGTTTTGATTGGTTTGAATGTTGCCGTTTATTTATCATAATCTGTTTCACATGGGGAAACACGTTTACATGCTTTACTACTAAATATTTTGAATGGTCATAAAGATTCATATGTCTTGTATGGCTTCATTTTTAGAGCGACTCCAAGTAAAACATTCTTGCTGTCACCTCATACTTCATATGTCATTATACAACTAGGCCAAGATCAAAACTGCACTACTGAAGTCGGAACTAATTTAATAATCCAGTAAAGGAACATAACTTTCAGTTTACAACAATCACTTCTCCTTTCCTTTTGTAACTGGAGAACCTCTGAGTAGGATAGAAGACTTCAATTTGCTTTAGCTTTTTGGACATACAATATGGTTTTATCCTGAAAAAAAGCATGCAATGAAAAGAATTTGTTTTGCTCTAAATGTCAATATGTTAAAACTAAATAACAAATTATTCATTGGCAGCTTGTGCTTGCACATTTTTCTTTTATATAACATAATTTATATGAAATCACAACTCCTTTATTATATGATTTACTGAACGGACCAACTGGAAATCAATCACTTCGTACCATTACACCTAATTTTAAGGAACATCTGCAGGCTGCACTAAAAACGCTGTTTGTCTAGATGTGATAAAATTTTAAAATCAGAGTGGCTATTTTTATTTAATGTTTGAGGGATAAAATGAAAGATGTGAACTGATATCAGAGTAGAAAGGATTTACAAAAGTAAAAATATATTAAGTTCAGACCACTGCCAGATAAAATTTTATAAGCTAAATTACTTTTTTCTAATGAAAATAATTCATCTGAGATGCCGTACAACCTGCATCGTAAAGCACTCCCATTAATTCATACAAAAGATGACTATTATCATCTTTTGGCTCTTTATGATGTATTTATTGTTCATTCCCTGAGCATTTCCTACGGGGCCTCACTTGAAAGTCTCTGTTCAGTCATGTGGTGCTTCTGTCGTCACAAATATTCTGGTGAAAATGAATCTTCTGCATAAACAAAGCATTGTGCCCACCACTGGACAAACACATACATGGAATAAGCTTCTGCATTGTTCTCAAGATTCCTGCTTTTTTTTCTTGTTCCGTATACAAGGAGAAAGATCGATACAATTCAGTGTTCAGTATCAGCTAATCATGTGTTTCGATTTATGCAGGTAGTGGTGGTTCGGGATTTGAAGGCCAAAGTCGCTACGTGCCTTCTTCTGGAATGTCTGCCAAGGAGCTATGTGAGAATGATGACCTAGCAACTAGTTTGGTTCTTGATCCATATTTAGGCTTTCAAACACATAAAATGAACACTAGGTAACTGTTTTATTATTTAGCAAACATAAAACCTTATTTGTTTTAGTTAAAATCTATGTGGATCTGACAAATTTAACATGTAAAAAAACAACAACCAGAGCATTGGGAATTAGATATTTAATTAAAGAAAATTTGGCTGCTTTAATTCAGAAATTTTTTTGTCTTCATTAACATATTCTTCATAAGTCCTCAGACTGTATTTATGAAAGGCAACCTGCGTCAGTGATTTCAAGATACTAGATTTGTTTCCCTCTTCCTATTTTCTGGACCTCTCCTGACAACCCATCTTTATTGGGTTTTCCTGAAGTTGTTTGCTTTGTTTTTTAAGGTTTTTTTTTATAACTCCATTTTATGTATGGATGATGTTACAATGTGCAAAGAATTGAGATTGGATAGCACATAGACTAGTACATAATAGCTAATTAATAAATTACAATAACATGAAAGTATTTTAATGAGCATTGTCTAATGACTGCTTCATTTTATTATATGTAGGCAAATTATTTAAAGCCAGTAATAGAAGATGATTGATTTACCAGTTGTATTTTTGAAAGAATCCTGTTTTATTAGAAATTACATTCCTTAAGATTTCTTCTATTCCTAGTATTACTATTGTTCCTTAGACATAATAGAGCTTTTAATTATATGGCACACTCTGTGTGTGCTTGTGTGTGTTAGGTAATTGAAATATAACATAATTTTTTGAGCAAAACTTATTCGTACTTAAACAGCCTGGAAAAAATGTTGATTCTGTGGATGTATTTATTATTTATTTTAATACCAAGAAAAGGATTAGAATGTGTTGCTTTATAGCCATCCTTAAATTTGAAGATTTTATAAGTAGGATTGACCTTAAAAATAATGTTAAATTAAAACATCTCTATCTAAATTATTAGGATGGATTATATTTTCCTTTTTGCTTTGATTGTCAAAAAAGGAAAAAGAACAAAAAAGGTAAAAAGATACAAGAAACATATTTTACATGCAAGAACTATAACTGAGCCTCATTTTTAAACAGGTTATTAAACCTAGACTATATGAGACAGTATTCATCAATTCTGTTACATCAATAAAGAGCCATCTCACAAATAAAAGTAAACATGTATTTGTAACCCCAAATTGTAAATCTGAGTAACTCTGTCTTTCCAACATCGAACAATGTTTTTCTTTGCTATCCTCAATGCTTGCTAAATCCACAATTCTTTATAAAGCAGTACTCTGCAGGTTTGCTATATAACTTAATATATTTAATATACTGAGGTGTGTGAGGAAGGCAATATGGGATTCAGGATTACTCAGGTTGTTTATTAGACCATCTCAGTTTGAACTGATACAAAGCTCTAATGCATACTTTTTTGGTACAGCTGGTTTCTCAGTTCACAACCATTCATTTAGCCAAAGTTCAAGGATGTCAAAGTTCAAATTACACCAGCACTGAGAAAACTAATTTACATCTGGTCCTCACACTTTTGATTGTTGCAGCATCCTCAAAATCACATTAACAAATTTGGGTGCTTGTCAGCCAGCATATATTTACAAAGGTTGCAGTGTATGTGACCTTCCAAGCTGGCTTCTGACAAGCAAAGTTAATGGGATAAGCCAAATTCACTTAACGGCGATTAATTTAAAATTGTGTAATTCACTTAACAGATATAGGAAAAGTCATAAAATCGGGTACAACTCATTTAATAACTACCTTGTTTAGCAATGAAAATTCTTGTCCCATTTGTCATAAGTCAAGCACCATCCATGTCTTATTAAAATGACATTTTGTTATTCTTATATTTTGATTACCAACAAATTTTAGGCCATCTGAAGCTGAAAATTAAAAAAGATTGTCACAACAGATACGTTTTAAGTGTCATGATTTTTAATGTTATAGATTATTTCGCCTGAAGTAATTAACAGATCTGCTTTTTCCATGCCATGATTTGTTCTCTAATCAATTGAAATGGATCTAAATCCTATTCTCCATCCAGGATAGTCCAGGATTGTTCAGTCAACACACTCTCAACCACTTGTGCCAAGAGTGCAAATTTGACAACTTTAGTTATCAGAACAAGCATATCTAATGGATACTTCATTGAAGAGCATACAAAGCACTGCTTTCTTCAAGTTAGGTATCAGCTCCCTTCCATGGAAGAGTAATGGTTATGGTGATATTGATAATTGACTAGATCCCCTTCAATTGATCCAGCCAGTATCAACCAAGAGGAAAACTATGTCAAAAGAGCATGCGGGGTCTGAATTTGTCTTAATACTGCTGTCTCAAGGAACACAAAGTGAAGCTGATTGAGCAATACAGGACAAGCAAATTGCTAGCCTCCCCCATTTGGCTTTTTCTGTATTTCCCATTTGGAATTCTTGCTTTAGCACAGACGTAACGTTTCTAAAATAACAAACAGGCACTTAGCCCAACTTTCTGGCCTAAATTGCAGGTAGTGATCAATTAACTATGGCAATTGGGATTGGAATTTCCATCATTAAGCAACATGGTTGCAAAGTCCAATATCACATGGCTGCTTAGCAACAGCAATTCTGGCGCTTCTGGTTATCACCAGAAGGTCACTTGATCATCATTTGCTTTCCCATTGACTTCATTTGATGGAACCTGGCAAATTACATGGAATGCCGTAGCCTAATTGGGAGCTGGGCCCAAACTTCCAGATCACAGTTATAACAATGGGAACGTTGTGACAGCTGAAACTTCAAGGACCAGTCATAAATAGCACTTGTTCAACACCACCATGAATTCAAACAGTCACTGAATGAGCGGCCATTAAGCAAGTACCACTTGTATGACCATTTATTCACCATCTCCTTCTACAGATAATTGAACAGCAAAGCAAAATATACCATAGCCCTGTATTGCTAAGTAATATCTGTACAATAGCTTCAAATAAGTGTTTAATATTTATTGTTTTAATTGTTTATAATATTGTTTTATCATGTTGTAAGCCACCCAGAGTCATGAGATAGCAAAATGGGTAACATACACATTTAATAAATAAATAAATGAGCCAAGCCATATTTACAGAGGTCAATGCATGAATTTGCAAAAAAAAAAAAAAAAGATAATTAGCCTACCACACCATCTCAAGAAAAATACAGGTTTCCTAATTAAAATTATACCAAAATATTCTCTGTGTTGTTCATTAAATTGTGTAATAATATTATTTCAGCATTCAGAATCTAGAACAAATGATACTGTTTGCTAAGGAGATCAAATAGCACAAAATTATATTGTTTTATCTCAATACTACAGATAGTCCTTGACTTATAATCATTTATTTTGAAGTTATAGTGGCACTGAAAAAGTGACTTACAATCAGTCCTCATCATACTTAACTGTTGCAACATTCCTATGGTAACATGGACAAAATTTGGGTGCTTGGCAACATCATATATTTACAATGGTTGCAGTATGTTTGGGACATGTAATCACAATTTGTGACCTTCCCAGCCAGCTTCAAAAAGCACAGCCAATGAGGAAAGCCGCATTCACTTAAACAGCCACACAATTCACTTAACAACTGCAGTGATTCACTTAACCGTGGCAAAAAAACTTTGTAAAACTGGGTGTGATTTATTTAACAATCGTTTTGCTTAGCAGTGGAAATTCTGGTCATAATTGTGATAGTAAATCGAGAATTAATTCTATATCAGATTTTCTCTGAAAGCTTGTATCCCACCTATTCCTATGAAAAAAGCTCATGAAGCAAAGAAAATAAGTAAAATTAATAAACACTTTATAAGAACATTAAACAGAACTAAAAATATCCAAGTTCAATTAAAGTTTTGACTAAATTCCTTAGACATTTTTTAACACACCACCTAACTGTACAGTATCAGTTCAGCACATCTTGCTGCAGCATCGCATAAGGTGAGTGCAACAAAGAAGATTGAGTCTTAGGATTAGCTGCATTAATGAAGTCAGGAGATAAATAATTCTCACATAACTGGAGCGTGTAAATAGGAACATATGGGGAAAAAATGATGCTCAAAGTATCAAAAGAGGAATCTATTGTGATGAGGAAAATCTTTATCGCTTAGTGCATGTAATGGTCTGCAGGAACGATCTTGGGTGATAGGAAGCCTCAGCCTACCAACCATCATGCCAAAGGTACCTCCTCCCATAGAAGGCAAATGAGCATCTCAGAAGAAACTAGTTTTGTGAAAAATAAAAGTAAAGGAGAAAAGTGCTTTCAGACCTGTAAGATACTGTTACATTAAAGGCAGTGTTAGTAATTCATGGTTTGTGCTTCTTGTATGGACTACCTTGAAGGTTAAGACTATACATCTGTAAAACAAACTTTGTGTGTATGTGTGTGTGTGTACATAAATATGTGTGTGTGTGTTTTAAAAGCTTTATTTGATTGGTATCTCTCATGTAAAAGAAATTTCATATATTTCATCATTGAGATAACAAATACTGTTCTGTATTTCAGACGTTACTTCCCTCCCATGCTTTTACGGGACTATTGATATTTCCCTGTTATTATTAAAATGTTTCTCCTTATCCAGTAACTATAATTATTCCTCTTTTGATCATTTGTGTAAAATCTGTTGAAACAATATTCATGTCTACTTCTGTAATTTAATGTATCTGAATATATAAAATGGGTAAATAAAATGCAGCTTGATTGAAGTTCTATCTTGGTTTTTTTCCCTTTTTTGCCTGAGGTTTCGACCAATAAAAGGAAGACAAGAGGAACTGAAGGAGGTGATTGAGCGTTTTAAAAAAGATGAGCACTTGGAAAAAGCCTTCAAGTCCTTGACGTCAGGTGACTGGGCCCGGCACTATTTTCTTAACAAGAACAAAATGCAGGAAAGGTTGTTCAAAGAACACGTAGGTGTATTTATACTTAATCCAAGTTCAGTTTGTTACAAGTACAGTATATAGGATATTGTGGATGTTAAACTGGTAGAAAAAAATGTTTCTATCTTTACCAAATGCCCAGAGTTGCTCAGAGTTGGACGATGTACAATTTTGATAATTTAATAAATAAATACTATATAAGATTTTTAAAAATTAGCTATATGAAAATTAACAGTGGAAAAAGGGAAAGGACTGAGATATTAGAAAGCTTCAAAGAAAAGGAAAAAACAGGATGTTATCAGAGGCAGCTAGAATCAAACGAAGGAAATTGTTTGCTCTTTATAGTGAAATGCTATGCCAGTGATGGCGAACCTTTTAGAGACCGAGTGCCCAAACTGCAACCCAAAACCCACTTATGCATCATCAGGTGCCGGGTGGGTGTGGCTCATTGGGTGGGCGTGGCTGCGGTGATAACAGCAGTCTGGGTGGGACTAAAAAGTTCAATCAATCCCAACTTTGCAAGATCTTTTTTTCCCCGCGAGAAGTTGAAATTGACTGATTGATTGAACCTTTTTTTTGTTTTGTACACGGCAGCGAAAAGGTTTTATAAAATCCAGCTGAAGGCCTAGGACTGGGTCGACAGCGTGCGTGCCCACAGAGAGGGCTCTGAGTGCCGCCTTTGGCACCCGTGCCATAGGTTTGCCACCACTGTGCTATGCCCTGTAAAAAGTTGTGCAGATATACTTGATTACTTAAGCATGATAAATAAATAACTGAAATTATGTCCCCATGAACGTTTATTGAAATGACTTTAAACTGATACATTAAAATACAGCTTTCCCTTAGTGAGTGGTATATAGGAAGTGAATATAAGTTTGAAGACTGAATTTAAGGAATAAGCAAGAAACTCTTACTCAGGAATATTTGCTTAATGGTTTTATCAGGAGATGCAAAATTTAAATATTAAATAGCTAAAACAATTAGTAGCATCCTATTTTTATTGTTTTTTTAAAAGATAAAATTTACATCTCATCTTTGCAGAAATTACACATTGAGGAAATTAGGGCTTCATACATTGAAAGTCTGTCCTTTGGAAAAAGGTGTGTTATTTTAAAAGAAATTCTTAGTTCAGTACACTAAAGCCTGGAATATTCCTGAATACTTTGGTAGTGCTGTGTCTGAGAGAATTGTCAGGCATTTGAGAATTAAAGAATAATACATTAAAAAAACTAACTTTTTTTCCTGGTTGGACAAAGCTGGAATTCCTGGTGATATGATTTAATACACAGTATGATAATTCATGTGATATTGGCTGGAAGTGTGTGTAAAGATATCATTATTTTTCCCCTCACTCTTTTCACATAAAAGTGATTATTTGAAAGCTCTAGTTTTATACTGTATGTTGTATAAAATACATGCTAATCTATATTTACTGTGAAGTTCTGTGAAGCATATCAGTGAGGTGTTAATATTCTGAGGTTTTAGCAAGTATAGCATCCGTTCAATGCAATTTGGCGGCATAGAGTGTAGTGAAGTTCTTAGCAGTTTTTTTAAAAATATTTTTTTTCCTGCTGCAGGTATTTATTTATTTACGAATGTTTGCAACTGACAGTGGATTTGAAATATTGCCATGCAATCGCTATTCATCAGAGCAAAATGGAGCCAAAATAGTTGCAACAAAAGAGTGGTAAGTATTGCAAACAAAGTTGATGCTAAGCCAGTTTTTTAAAGTGATAACATTGTCTGAGAGAAATAGGCAGCTTAAAATGTGATAAATAAAATAAAAGCAACATTTTTGGTGACAGGGATGCCTTTCTAAAAGGCTCCTGAGCTTTTATCTGTTTTTCATTATTCTTGCTTTTCCCAGTCTGCTGCTGCTTCAGCATTATTTTCTTTCAGGTGAAAGGAAGGATTTCCTCCTAGACTGATTGTCAGAACTTCATCCACTTTTGAAGTCAGGCAGTGCCAAAATTGAATTGAACAAACAAACAAAATCTATGTAGAACCACTTGTAACCTCTGCAACCTGAATTACTATTGAATTTAGCCAATTCAAGAAGTAATTACTACTAGAAATTGGACTTTTTTAAACCTTTCATTAAGAAAGCCAACATTCTACCAAAAAAAAGTCTGGTTGGCGGACTGGGATTCCAAAGGGGCATTTTGTATTATGGAAATAAAACAATACAAAATAATATATTTCTTTGTTTCCTAGGAAACGAAATGACAAGATAGAGCTATTAGTAGGTTGTATTGCTGAACTCTCTGAACTAGAAGAGAATATGCTGCTCAGACATGGAGAAAATGACTTCAGCGTCATGTATTCAACACGGAAAAACTGTGCTCAACTGTGGCTCGGTCCAGCTGCTTTCATTAATCATGGTAAGAATGCATTTTTTTAAAAAAAATATGTTGAATTTGCAAGTCCCTTTTAATGTATTTTTTATTTATAGCCTAATTTAATTAGAATGATCTAAAAATAATACTATTTGAAATGGAGTTAGAATTATTTATTAAATGTTTCGAATTTTGCTGTTGTGCCTGTTTCAGTTAAAGTTTGCAATAGATTATAAAACCTGTATGAAACCTTATTTTAGGTATCTGTAATTATTCATGTTTCAGGTCTTATCAACAGTTAATTGATTTTATCTTTTGGACCTTTTTCAGATTGCAGACCCAACTGTAAGGTAGGTGTGCAATGTTTTACATAATCAGAATTTTAAAATGAAATTACATTTTTTTTTTAAAAAACCTTTTTAAAAATGAAAATAAATTTTAATCATTCATCCTCTACAGTTTGTTTCAACTGGCCGGGATACAGCATGCGTGAAAGCTTTGCGAGATATTGAACCTGGGGAGGAAATTTCTTGCTATTATGGAGATGGCTTTTTTGGAGAAAATAATGAATATTGTGAATGCTACACATGTGAAAGGTAAAATGGAATGTATAGTTTGTAATCTTAAGGCAACATTGTAGTATTCCCTCCTCCAGTTATTAGTATTGCTTGATATTATTATTAATATTACTTATTGAATACCCAATTCTATTAAAGCCTGGAAACTTACATCAAAGTTCAATAAAAATGTAAGAAAACCCATTAAAATGTGAAAGAATAGGTCTAACCAGTGGTGGGATTCAGCCAGTTTGCACCACTTCAGCAGAACCAGTAGCTATTTTTTTGTTGCCCAGGCCCAGAACGGACTTCCGGAAGCGGCATCCTCAAGAGAACCGGTTGTTCACATATTTGAATCCCACCACTGAGTCTAACTATAATGGTCATACAGAATCATACAAGAAGCAACGGATGGAAACTAACCAAAGAGAGAAGCAACCTAGAACTAAGGAGAGATTTCCTGACAGTTAGAACAATTAATCAATGGAACAACCTACCTCCAGAAGCTATGAATGTTCCAACACTGGAAGTTTTAAAGAAGAGACTGGACAGCCATTTGTTTGAAATGGTATAGGATTTCCTGCCTGAGCAGGGGGTTGGGCTAGATGACCTCTAAGGTCCCTTCCAACATCACCATCATTATTGTTGTTATTATTATTAATGATATCAGTCCAAACCAAAGGCAAATTGGAATAAAATTAATCTTGAGTCTCATGTCTTAATTGGTGGATGACTTCTCCTAGCCCTTCCTTATAAATTTTAAACCTCATAAGCCTTGGAATGATTAAGAGCTCAAGTGTTCCCTCATTGACTACCATTGGAACTGCTTGCTTAGGTAGGATTCTGCAATGGTTATAAATGCAAGGACCAATTGTAAAATTACTTTTCCAGCACCATTTTAACTTCAGATGGTCACTAAGCAGAATGGTCATTAAGTGAAGACTATCCGTAATGTATAATATGCTGAGAAAAACAAAGCTTTAACAGCACCATTGAGCAAGAGATTGCTTAATTCACATCAAAAGTTTTTAGGCAATCTAGGAAAGTCTCAAGAAACACAATAGGTTTTTAACTCATTAGGATGGTTACTTGATAAGATACTTACAATCTGTCTCACATATAATTTGCATCTACATAACCAATTTGTCTTACCCTAAGCCAGTGTTTCTCAACCTTGTCAATGTTAAGGCATGTGGACTTCAACTCCCAGAATTCCACAGCCAGCAATGCTGGCTGTGGAATTCTGGGAGTTGAAGTCCACATGCCTTAACATTGTTAAGATTGAGAAACACTGCCCTAAGCCTTCCCTCGTCCTCACCTTATCACAGCTTAAATGCAATATCAACTAACTATATGCAATATCAACTAACTAACTATTTGATGGTGAGCTACTCGTGCCTTTTAGTAAAATTAGTTACATGAAAAAAGTACTAGACCAGTGATGGCGAACCTTTTAGAGACCGAGTGCCCAAACTGCAACCCAAAACCCACTTATTTATCACCGGATGCCAGGTGGGTGTGGCCCACTAGGTGGGTGTGGCTGTGGTCATGGCAGACTGCGTGGGTGTGGCCAAGGTGGGTGTGGTCACCTCGATGTTGCTCAGGAGGGATGCCTGTGGGGGCTGGGCAGGGTTGGGAGAGATCCGGGGGGTCTCTGGCAGGTGGGGTAGTGGGCAGGAGGCTCGTCCTGCAGGGTGAGGCGAGGCAAGGCGAGATAGGGTGCGGGTGCCATTGTTGCAGGGCAAGGCAAGGCAGGGGCCGGGGCGGCTGCTGCCTGGCCCCCCACACAGAGGCCAGCAAGCTCATGGGGGCCGACTGTCCAGCAGCAGCCACAGCCTGCCGGCCCTTGACCGGTGCACTCTGGGGCTCCGCAACCTGCCGCCAGCAGTTCAGAGAAGCCGCCTCTGAGCTGGACGGATAGCCAACAGCTGAGGAGGCAATGCAGTGGGTCGTGCCCGGGAAAAGGAGAGCATGCAAGGCCAGGAGGGATGGGACAGAGGGGAGGGAAACCAGCCGTGCTGCGATGCATCCGGCCATGTGGGACCTCGGTGAGTTAGCGGGCACCTGGTTGAAGAGGGACTGTTGCCATCTCCGGGGCATGGCGCACATGCCCATAGAGAGGGCTCTGAGTGCCGCCTCTGGCACGCGTGCCATAGGTTCGCCACCACTGTACTAGACTCTTGATTTTTTTTATATCCAAAGGGTGCATGTTTTGGTGCAGGTATGGACCGTTGAAAGCCAGCTGGTTACATGCATGTAACACTTTGTACACAGAATATTTTACATATCTTTACTTTTTTTGCTTGAGCATACTTAAAAATGGAAAGTGTTAATGCTTTAATTTTTTTTCATTTTGTTCAACTATGCACTTAGTTATTTCTGGCATGCAGATAGGATATTTTAAGATTAGATAGTTTACCAAAGTGTAACTAGCCCAAATTATTCTTTTTCTGTGTGAATAAATATTGTTTGACATCTAAAGAAATACATGACCATTTAAATATACTTTTAATTTCAAACTTCATATTAATTTAATTTAACACTTTCATTTCTGTCTTAAGCTTAAAGGTGCCGGGCAGTTATCTAAATTATTTGATTCATAGTTATTCAGCTTCACCAAAATTACTTTATCCTGTACCTTTTTACTATGTATTCAGTAAAAGGCATCTTCAGATTATATCCTCTGTACCCTGAAGAAATAATATAAAAATATATTCTACAGAACACATGTTGATTCTTCTAATTAATATTGTACTGTCATCATATTTAAGAAAAACTGTAGGTTCTAATTTAATGTTATTAATGAAATATAGTTCATTAAATTGAAAAAGCATACTTCACTTGATATATGGATTTCTAAGAAAGAGAAATATTAGAGTATCTTTTTAAATTTTTTTAATGAACTTCCCTTAAATTATAATAGCAGAATTTTAACTATATGAAAGATTATTTTCTTTAAAATATCAATACAGACCCAGAATTCATATTATTTAATTAGCTTTAATTTTATTAATGTTTTGTGTAGTATAATTAATATGTGTTACTCTTCTTCTTTTTTTCTAGACGTGGAACTGGTGCTTTTAAATCAAGAGTGGGACTGCCTGCACCTACTCCTGTGATCAATAGCAAATATGGACTCAGAGAAACAGATAAACGTTTAAACAGGCTTAAGAAATTGGGTGATAGCAGTAAAAATTCTGACAGTCAATCTGTCAGCTCTAACACTGATGCAGATACCACTCAGGAAAAAGCTAATGCAAGTAAGCAAGTGGCAAGAATATTTTGAAATGTATTTTATGTAAGCATTCTGAACATAACTAGCTTAAAAGACGTTTCCCTTTTTTCATTCAAGATTGAGGGGAAAATAAACATTGTAAGCTTTATGATGGCAAAGGATATTTGGAATAGTGAATTCTGGGATTAATCAGTAGCTTAGAATCTAATGGAATAACTAGTGGTTGTACTTTTTCATTTTTTGTATATTTAATATCCTTTATTTGTAAAGAACGCAAAAAACAAAAATCACAAAAGTGAACAGGAGAAAAGAGGAAAGAACAAAAACATTTATTATTTGTGCTATTTACCTCTGTATTAATCCGGTATTTAGTGTTTTGGATATTAAAAATAGTAAAAGTAACAATAATAAATATTGCATTATTAAAATATACAATCATAAATTACAGATTCTGTTAATACAATGGCTGATCTATGTTTCAATGGCTCCATAATTCTTGAAGGTGTTCTGGAAAAATCAGATTTTTATCATTTTCAGAAAGCCATAAAGAGTAAAAGCAATTCTTTCCTCAGGGGAAATTGTTCCATAGGAAGTGAGCTTCTTCAGAGAATACTTCACTTGGTATATAGAAACACTTAGCAAGTGTTCCCTGGCTGTCTGGGTTGGACAGAAATGGAAATACCATCTCTTAGATACTTAGGTCCTGAAACAAGGTGACCAACACATTAAATTGCACTTGGAAACAGATGGTGACCAGGGCAGCACCTGCAGAAAAGGTATAATGTGGAAGATCACGGCTTCCTAGGAAACACTGAATTCTGAACCAACTAAAGTTTACAGGTGATCAGGGGCAGCCCATTCCCAGCAAATTATAATAACTTAACAATATAATAAGAAATGAGTAAGAGTCTTTGAGGTTGTGAGCACAATTCCCATCAAAATCAGGTTTGCTTCAATCTTGGAATCACATATTTAAATTGGCAGCTATCCATCTTGTTTGCATTGAATCTCAGCCTCTTTTTCCCTCACTTTGTCAAACATCAGAACTTCACTGCATCTCCCTTAGTGCCCAAAACAGAGCTGTACCACTGAGTATCATGAGCAGGGCTTTTTTTCCTCATAGAACGCCCAGAACGGAGTTCCGGCACCTTTTTGGGAAGGAACCTTGTAGGGTAGGCAAGGCGGGTTGTATGACATGTGTGAGTTCTGGCACCTTTTTTTTTTTTTTTTACAAAAAAAGCACTGATCATGAGCATATTGAGTGTACTTCACTCTGAATTGACTAATAATATCTAGAAGTTTCATGTAAACATTATATAGAAGGACTGAGCCCTGGGACATTCCATAATGGAGTGTATGTAGACCATCATTTATCCTCTTACTACCACTGATTAGGCTGCTCTTTCAGAAAGGAGTTGAAGCACTTTAAAACTCAGAAAGAGAGGCTGGAAATGGATGTTAGTTATTTAGCTCCATTCTATTGAATCCAGGTTGAACTTCTTAAGGAATGAGCAGACCAGCATCCCTTCCAAGGCTGTAGGATTCTCCCCTTTCATCAAGAAAGTGTTTACTGCTTGAAGCAAATATTCAGAAGTTGCAGCAAATATTCAGAAGTTGCTATATAAATAAAGAGGACAAGCATTAATTAAGAAGCATCTCGCAAAAAGAATTCAGGATGACTCCTCTCCAATTCACTATGTATAAGAGGGTGGAGAGGAGAAGCAAAGGCAATATTCTATTACTATAGCCTATCTCAGTGTAGTATATTTCTAGTCTTCCTATCGAGTGTGTTTCCTGATTTATCTTAAAAGACTGACATGCAGATAACATTACCAAGAGAATTCTATCCACATCTTCAAGATGCACAGATGTAAAAACCTTTCAGTATAATATCATAGGACAGTGATGGTGAACCTTTTAGAGACCAAGTGCCCAAAAACTGGCCCCGCTCCCGCTCCACCCCTGCCCCGCCCCCACCCCACCTCCCCACAGGGCCATTCATCGCCTCCAGGGCCTGCTGCAGATCACTCAAGCAGCCCAGCAGCGCCATGGCCACGCCCTCTGCCCGCGCCCTGCAGCATCAACTGTGCATGATGGGGCATGAGGCCAGATTCTTGTCTATGCTGCCTGGCTGCTATGTTCTTGGCTGCGCTGCTCCACATGGGCCACGCTTGGGGGCGACTCTCCTCCAGGGGGGCTGCTGGTGAGGGGGTGACGGGGGGAGGCGACGCTGGGGCAATGGCACGTATGCCCACACAGAGGGCTCCGAGTGCCGCCTCTGGCACGCGTGCCATAGGTTCGCCACCACTGTCATAGGACATTACCTAAATCATCTCAGTAGCTTTCTTCTCTCGGGCTTCCAACTCAGAGTGAGCACAAGTAATTTTATCTATTAAATGCTGTGCTAGACAACCATAATTCATACTAGTTTGTTCTATAAGGTTCAGGATACCCTAAATAATGGCTGACATTCTGCAGGCTCACTAAGATAGAAGTAACTGCACTTTGCTGCCCAGATCACCATAGAACAGTTTGAACCTGTATCTAACTCCAGCCATACTCCTCATTTGCTTCCAAATAGAGAAACCTATCCAGGTTTTAAACATATTATTAAATATTCAAATTGGGTAATACTGATTGGTTTTTCTATTACATTGATAGAGTGCAAGTTTATAAACATAAAGTGAACCATTTCATTAATCCAGTGTAGTAACTCTGGAGCCATACTCTCTTTTTAACATTCGACAGTTTTTGCTGCATCCTGTTCTTGATAAACCTATGATTTCTTCATTTAGTAGTAAATTCCAATTTATTGATATATAATATACTTGATATTCAAGTACTTTTACATTTTTAAACGGCATTATCCTTGTAATATTATATTAAAAATATGAAATTAAATCAAAATGTATTGAGTCAAGCACTAAATAAGTGACTTCCCATTCATTTCTATAATAATGAGGTTAACAGCTAATATCTTAAAAATATTTTTACTACAGTTTTACTACAGTTTACTATAGTAAAACTATACAAAGAAAGATGAAAAAGAAAGGAATGAAAAAAGATTACTTTGATGCCTTCTACCCTTCTTTCTATCAAGCAATAATCAATCTTATCCCCATCCTCTTCCCCATCCCTTTTAATCCAATCTTTCAAAAAAACAAATCTCTGTCATTTTTTCCCTGATCAGACTGCTCACCTTTGCCATTTTTGCAAGTTCAGTTAATTTTATAATCTATTCTTCCACTATAGGTATTTCATTACTTTCCAATTTTGGCATACAATAATCTTGCAGCAGTTACCATACAATATTAATTTATTTTCATATTTCCTTTCTAATACCACATTCACAAAGTCCAATAGGCATAATTCTGATTTCATCGTGGTAAGATGGGAGTTCTGAAGCCACATATTTCTGGAAAATTGCCCCAGGAAAGGTTAGTTAACTGCATATATTGCTGCAGTGTTGGTATAGTCTGTACAGGGCATTCATATTCAGTGCATTATTTTAAGTGCCTGAATTACAAAAGTTTAGATTCGTGAATAAGTACAGAAGTTTTTCTTTGTTAAATTTATTATAGCTTTAAAATCGTTAATCAAACCTTTATTTTTTATGTAGGATGTAGCACTGCAATAAGCAAAAACATTATTTCTGCACATTTTTATATCAATTTGAAGGCAGAATGAACTTTTTTAACATTTATTTTGTTTAATCCCACAGCTACCCGGAAATCATCAATTGGTGTAAAAAAGAACAGCAAGAATAGAACATTAACCAGGCAGTCTATTTCAAGAATTCCAACTTCATCAAATTCTACCTCATCCAGACTAACTCATTTAGATAATTCCAGGGTACCAAAGAGACTGAAAAAGCCTGCAAAGCCTTTACTTTCAAAGATAAAGTTGCGAAATCAGTACAAAAGGCCAGAACAAAAAAATGCATCTAGGAAACTCGAAATGGGGAATTTGGTTCTTAAAGAACCCAAAATAGTTCTATATAAAAATTTGCCCATTAAGAAGGAAAAAGAAACAGAGGGACCAGTGAAAGTTGCAATGTCTAGTGGCTGCTTAACAAGGCATGCAGCGCGAGAATATAAATTAAATTCAGTGAAAGGTGCTCATGAACCTGGGGAAATATCACCCTGTACATACATAACACGGAGGTCAATGAGAACACGAACGAATCTGAAAGAGACCTCCGACTTAAAGCTTGAACCAAATATGCTAAATAGCTATAAAAACAGTTTGACAGGCATGCAAGCCAATAGCTTGGAACCGCAGTCTCATGTGATTTTGGAGAGCGAGCAATCTCTTATAGCAACACAGAAGGCGGAGGGGAGGTGTCAGAAGAGTGAAAGAATTGTGGCCAAAAAGAAATCTCGACAAGGGAGACTGGTGAAGCCATCGGCAAAAATGGAGGAAACGGATTGTGCACATACGCTGACTGGCAAAGATAAATTGCCAGATTTGATTAGTTCACATTCTGACCTAGGAGAGATAAACAGTGTGATGGATTCTGCCATCGGGTATAAAGACTGTATTCCTGCATCTGGTGGCTGTTCCATTGTAACTTCTGACACTTTCAAAGTCAAAGAGCGCTTTAGAACTGCAAAAAGTAAAAAGAAAAGGCGAATCACAAGGTATGATGCACAACTCATTCTTGAAAACAGCTCTGGGATTCCCAAACTTACTCTGCGAAGGCGGCATGATAGCAACAGTAAGACTAATGACCAAGAAAATGATGGAATGAATTCTTCAAAAATAAGCATCAAATTAAGTAAAGACCACGAGAAAGATAATAATTTATATGTAGCAAAGCTTAATAATGGGTTTAACTCAGGATCAAGTAGTAGTTCAACAAAATTAAAAATACAGCTAAAACGAGAAGAAGAAAATAGGGGAACTTACTCGGATGACCTTCATGAGAACGGAGTGTGTTGCAGTGATCCTCTTTCACTACTAGAGTCACGGATGGAAGTGGACGATTATAGTCAATATGAAGAAGAAACTATTGATGATTCTTCATCTGCAGAAGAGGAGGAGGAAGAGGAGGAGGACGAATATGAGGATGATTTTGAGGATGATTTTATTCCTCTGCCTCCAGCTAAGCGTTTAAGGCTTATAGTTGGAAAGGACTCAATAGACATTGACATTTCTTCCAGGAGAAGAGAAGATCAGTCTTTAAGGCTCAATGCATAAGCTTACAGGTCTTAAACTGAGGATATCCATTTTTTTAAAAAAACAAAATTCCAGACAATTATTCTTCAATTGATGAACTTTCTCAAAATGTTAGTGGAAGCACTTCTTTATTGTTTGTTCACTTATATCAACATAATATTGTAGAAAGTGTACAGCATATTGACTCCTTAAGTCAAGTTGTGCAGATTTTTATTGTACTTTTTAATAGCCTTCTTATGTGCAATTCTGAGTTAGAGAAAAGTGCTCTATTGTAAAATAAAGGCTCAAGCATAATTACAAAAATGCCATCAGATTTTTCCATGAAGGATAATTAAATCACAATAATGTGGCTAAACAATTTTTAATCTGTGAGAGCATTATTTTGCTCTTACATCTGACTAAATAATCTAAAAGAAATCATAGTAGCGGCCTATTAAGGTTTCCTAGTATGTTAATATCACCAGCAATGAAATACAGCTTTTCCGTTTAATTGCTAGATGTTTTCCCCTCTGAAGTTTGTCAGTTTTAACACTGTATGCTGTCCCCAGACGTACTGTTTGTGGCCTTTGTTATAGTAGCAAACCGTTGGTTTGAAGTCAAATTGATTTCTTAAAAAAAAAAGGTGTTGACAGTTTGCTGACTTTTAGTACATTATATGTACAAGAGTAGCAGTATGCAGAATACAAGTTTGGATGGTGTATTTATTTCTTGTTATGTAAATTAAAACACCTTGTATTTAACACTTTTTCAATACTTTTAGATAAAATTGTTCTTTGCAAGAATGATTGGTGCTTATTTTTTCAAGAACTTGCTGTGAAACAATGATTACAACAGGCAACATTTATCCAATTAATTGCAGCCATTCTAATTGGATCCTCATAGTTTTCTGTTGCACTTGTAAAAAAAATGCTACGAGGAATTTAAAGAAACCTATTCACTTTAACTTATGATAGTTTTATGAAATTTAAAAGAAAAGCCTAAGTCACAGCTTTTGTTCTGTGGTAATCTATAAAATGTTTGTCTTTTGAGATCCAGTGTAAAAAGACTGAAAAAGAAAATGTACATGTTGTAAATATTTGTGTGTTGTGCAAAATTTTGTCATAAAAATTGATAACTTACCAGAAGGGTTTTTAAGTTTAGAAATACATTAATGCCAATAAATAGGAAATTATAAACATAGTTTTAAGCTCTGACCAGTGGACTTTTTTTTTGTTCTTGGGCTTGTTTAGCTCATATCCTGAAATTTTAAGTATTTGTATAGGGTTTTTTTTTAAAGAACTTTCTGTTTTTTAGAGCTAGAATGAAAAGTAACATAATCAATGCTGTAAAATTAACCATTTATTTAAACTTAACCTCATTATTTTTATTTAGGCATTATTTTTAATAAGGCATGTAATCAGGGCTATTTGTCTTTGCCATTCTATGTGTAGAATTTTGCACAGAATCATCAGGTAGGATACCAATTCCAATTTCATCTCCTTCTTTCTGAGTTTCCAAACAACTTGGTTTACTGGATACATGTTTATAAGCAATTTTTCAAATCTTATCAATTTGGGAGTGACACAAATAGCACAAATTGGACTCTCGGTCGAATAGGGGAGTTCTTGTGCAATGGAAAATTATTCCTGTTAAGCCTTCTGTAACCACATGCAATTGTTGAGTTTCTGACCATAGTTATCTTCACTTCCAGTTGTATCTTTTTTCCTCTACAGTTGTAATTTTCATTATTACCAGTTGTTTTTAGTCCTACCAATATCATTATTTGCCAGAAAAAAAGCAATTAGCATGGACAAAATAAACCCCAAAAGGATTATTAATTTTGCAAACTGTATATACATTCATATTGTTTGGGGTGGAATTTGGGTATAGTAAAAACAGTTTTTAATTTGTGAGTAAATCTTTTTGCTAACCTTAACATTTTGTAACTACACCATAATTGTGCTGCCAAGAAGAACCTACAGTAATGTGTATGCCAGTGGTATATGGTATGGTATAAGACTTACAACATTACTCCAGCACAAGCTTCCACAATGTGCTGTCTTCCCATTAAAATGAGTGTATAATCCCCAGGATGTCTAGCCATGTAATCGCCATCTGGAGGACAACTAGTTGAGTAGTGATGCCAGACACTGCACTGCTGTGGTTCAAGAATTGCACTACTGTACTTTATGCATTGCTCTGGTTGCATTAAGGATCAGCCCGTTTGCTTGGCAGCAAATGGCAGAGTGATTTTGGAGACACGATATAAATGCACATCTGGAAGAATCTGTTCAAGTTAATGTTGGCAGAACTATTGATGTAATTTATCTCTAGAGAAGTTGCATCTGAGAGCACCCTATTCTCTCCTGGTACAGGTAGTCGTTGCCCAGTGATTGTTCTGTGTCTGCTGTGCAATTACAATGCCACAACATCCCACAAGCACACAATCACCCTTTGCAATCTTCCCGGCCAGCATCCCACAAGCAAAATCAATGGGGAAGCTGGCAGGAGGTTGTAAATGGTGACCTCATGATGTCATTGTTAACGATGGCGAGGGATTTACTTAATAGCAACTGCCATCAATAATTCGCACATACATATGATATCTTCACATGATATCCTGCTTTACAACTACTTTACTTAGCAATGTAAATTCCAATCCCGATTGCCATCATTAACAGAGGACGACCTATACAAATATCAAGACAAATGACACTTTTTTCTAAATAAATAATGGTCAGTTTGCACTACTTAAAAGTACATGCTTATAACTGGTTAAGGCAGAAATTTTGCTATCCACTGTTCAGAGAAAAAGTTATTTTAGAATTAGTACGATGCAAACCTGATGCTATGAAGCTACAAGAGCGTGCATTTTATGCAAAACCTAACAACTCATAATAGCAAGCTCTTGAGATTTGCCCTGAACATTGGAATTTTCTCACATGAATTAGTGACACATTTAGCCCTAAATTGCTACAGTTTTTATACAAGCTGTGTTTTGTTTCTTAATCCCTAATGACTACCTGTTCAAGTCACTGCAGTTTTCTTGGCAAGATTTTTAGATTTGCCTTTGTCTCCTTCCTAGGGCTGAGAGGGAGTTACTGGTTTGCTCAAGGTCCCCCAATTGGCTTGATATCTAAGGCAGGACTAGAACTTACCATCTCCTGGTTTCTAACCTAGGTGCCTAAAACACTATATCAAACAATCTCTCAAGATTTATACATTTCTGTTATTTAGGATTTCATGCAAGTTACAGTAAAGTCAGGAATGTGGAATTGAAATTATTTTCTGGCATTTCTTTCCACCCTTCCTGCAACTTACACTATTTATCCCAAGGATATTTGATGATAACTATCCTTGCTCTGAGCTGTATCCAGTATATTAAATATTTAGCAAAAGAGTGAATATAAATATCTGTTCCTTGCCCAAACTGATCTGAAACAAATAAAACAAAAGGGGGGAATTCAGAATTTAAATTTATTGGCTGTGAAAAAAAATTGGCCTGTTTAATGTACTATATGATTATCTTTACACTGTATGATTATGCTTGTGTTTGTGAACACCCCCTTTTCTTTTAAAATGTGATGTGTGTATTTGTTATTGAAATGTGTTACTGGCTTATTATTTTTGGCATAAAATTGCATACAGAATGTTGTGAAAATAGTCTAGTTAAATGTGGTATTGTTGGTGAAATAATCTTTTTTCTTATCAATCTGAAATAGCTTGAATGCCAGTTAAAAGCTGACTAGGAGGAAATAATATTTTTTATTTGTGGCCTGGTGATACGCACTACAGAATCCATGACATGAGCCAAAAAAAGGCACATTGCCAGAACTTTTGTTTTCAAAAAGTCTTTTTCCAATATGGCTTGAATTTCAGTATATAATGTGATCAGTCCAAATCAATTGTGACAAATGAGTTATTACATGCAGGAATCTAGGCTTGTATAGTATCACTTGTTCTTGCATGTAAGGTTGAAAGAGTAGACTTGGTTAGTACTTGGATGAGATCAGCAGGAAATCTGAGAGCTATAGACAACAAAATCCATAATTAACTACTCCGTTAAGAAAATTGTAGGTGTCTGGTCTATGTAAGCATATTGATGTGGCACATTAGTGGTCTGAAAGTTACAAAAATAGTTATGCTTTGATGCTATTTTTAAAGTTAGTGCTGTATAATACATTTGGTGTTCACAATTTGAGCCACTTAAATAATACTGTAGCATTTATATAGCAATTTCTTTTTTTAAAAAAAGTTTTATTAATTTTCCATTTTTACAAAGCTTCAGGTATTAAGGAAGCAACATGGTGGTTGGGTAATACATAGTCCAATAACAAGCTTATCCATACATATGTCAGTTTACATCATCAAAAATTTCTTCTCTGTTTCCCTTAGTTATTATACCAAATTCAAATTGATACATTGCTAGTTATAACTCAATCATTTAAAACTTATCAACAGCTTTTGACTTATATGTCTCCAGATCCTGTTTTTAACTTTTACCTGATTTCAATTACAGTATTCCAGTTGGCTTAATGTCCATAGTATTTAGGTTTCGGATAACCCACGGTTCCCTTAGTTCATTACAGAATAATTATCATGTCTAAAATACACTTATTATTTATTCAAATAAGTTCTTAGTTTATTTCATAATCATATTCTACTTCTCATTCTAATATCGCTTACTCATAAAATAACCTTTATCCTCTGAATCCATCTTCTATATTATAATTCAAAACTATTATTTTAGTAACTAATTTGTTTCCCTTATAGATATAAATCCTGAATATTAAATCAATGTCTTTTAAAATCTCCTTATCCCATTAAGAGAGATTTAAGGCTCTTCCATTAAATGTCACATAACAAAAACCAATTTTTAAGTCTAACTCTGGCCTTCCTTTTGTGCCAAACCGGCTTCCATAACAGAGCTTTTAAATCCTCGGGTGGATCTCCCTTCATTCCTGCATATGTCATTTGAATCAAGGGAGACCATCCAGTCATCAGCCTATCAAGGAAGCTAGTACCTTCATAGTCATTAGATTGTTGGCCTAGTAGTTTGAATCTCCATATTTGACTTAATATATTTGTCATGAGTTCAGGTTGGTCTCCTTCTGCTTTCAGCTGGTTTGGATGAAAAGTCATATTCAATGTTGTAGTTGTTTTTTGGTCATCTGGGTTATCTGAATTCTCATTGTATTGTGTATGTAAGTCTTCAGGACCTTCTGTCTTAATGTTGCTTTCTTCAGTTTCTGTTGCTGTTAAGATTGCAGATTCTTTAGATGAAATCAAAGTTTGGGTGTCGGAGTTCTGAATAGATTGTAGCTGGCATTCTTGCAAATTCACTTCAGTGTTCATTCCTTCTTCTGTTGCTTTTTGGGTTGTAAGTTCATCTATTGAAGTCAGGGCTGCGTTTTGTAGCTTTAAGGTGGCGCATATATCTTTCATTCTGGAGTTCGTTAGCTCAGTAGCCTCTAAGATTTTTTCAAGTATAAATTTGAAGTTAAGCTGTGGGTGGTATTCCTCCATTTCTGTGGTATTTACGAATAGTCCTTTAGTGGAGGCTATTTTTAATAAAAGTCAATAACTATCCACCTCCATTATAAAGAATTATTTTCACCACCCAGCTGTTTCAAGTTCTTATCTTTTTTGAAAATGTCAAGGACAAATTTTAGTCTCAGAAGTCTCCCAGTCAAAAAACTTTTTTCACTTGCTATACCAAATTTCGCCACAAGATGTCCCCAGTAACATACAAAGTTAAGCTTTTATCCAGTTCAAAGAAGGAAGAGAGAAATATTCCCTTTTTTTTTCAGCTTAGCAAAGAAATAAAACAATAACTTTCTGTAAGAGTAAAGAACTTTTTGGGAGCCCCAGTATCCAAAAATTACAAGTCCAAATATTTGGTCATTTAGTCTAGTTGTTCTCTCTCTTTTTTTTTAGCTTTATATTCCCAAAGTAGGCAGGAGGCGCAGAATTGAGCAGGGGGAAAGGGGTATTTCCAAAGGCTTATACAGGAAAATAGTTGGGAAGCAGGAAAGGTAAGGTAAAGTCTCACCCAACTCCTCCAGGCTGCTTTCGTTGTGCTTAGTAGTGCTTTGGGCTTTCGGCAGGAACGGCTTG
Source organism: Protobothrops mucrosquamatus (assembly GCF_001527695.2). Classification (NCBI taxonomy): domain Eukaryota; kingdom Metazoa; phylum Chordata; class Lepidosauria; order Squamata; family Viperidae; genus Protobothrops; species Protobothrops mucrosquamatus. The sequence goes on from NW_015388606.1 coordinate 60,864, forward strand.
GTGATCGGCCATGTTAATGGCCAATCTTTTCTTTGTTGGTCCAAAGGAGCTGCCTTGGATCCAGCGGAAGGGCTGCCGCCCTTCCGCAGTCAGTCAAGGGTCCTCAGCGGTGGTCCTCCCTCCAGGGCGACTTTCAACCCTTTGCAGGGTCTTCCGGCAGAGAAAAACCGGACGGCAGAGAGAGCAGCCTCCCTGAGAGCCTGTTGGTGCCGCGATCGCAAACCGGAAGCAATTTCTTTATGAGTTCAAAGTTCTTCATTTTCTTGGAATCCTTATGGTAAAACGTCAAAGTAGATTATTATTGTTGTTGTTGTTATTATTATTATTATTTATCTGGTGTGTTCTGTGTATCCTACCAATATGTGAACCCAATCAGCCAGTTGGTCATATGATTAATTCATCAAGGTCTCAATAATTTCATCCTGACCTGGGATCTTTATCATGCAAAGGTAAAGGTGAGATCTACCCTGAGTTACAGTCATGGTAAATAAGATACTGGTGAGATGGGTTGAAACCCAAATCCTACAAAGAATGAGTTCAAAGATGTGATATGTTTAGCCTGGAGTTTTTGTGGACTATGTTTATATGTGCCCTAAATAAATGAAGGACTTTCATGTAGGAGATGATGAAGATGTTAGCTCTGCAAAGTAGTCCAGACCAGAGAAACAAACCAGGAGTGCTAATTCTATATCTTTATTGTAAGGTTACATAACAATCTGAAGTATTTCTCCCTTCCCTTTTCTTTCACTGTCGCTAAAACTAGAGGCGGGGATGTCTCTTCTGAAATTTTTCCTACACCCTCCTTTCTGTGGGCTGAGATAATCTTTTACATGCCAATTGCCCAGTTTGCAGCTTTCCTTCTGTCTCCTCTAAGATCTTTACTACATACCATTACAGAAGATGAATCTGCTGTTTTATATGTGAAAGTGCCAGGTGGAAAATTGTAACTACATGTAGAAAAATAAATTAAAAGATTAAATTAAAATTAGTCTATTGGATGAAAGCAAACTGCATGAAGTGTCACAACTAAATCTATGCTTTAAATTCCCTAATAAACTTGAGGCATATATAATTATAATAGCATTGATATTAAAGAGTGTAGCATTAGGGATTATAAAACAGTGAAAGAATAAATCATTTGCCAACCATATAGCATGATTGTGGCTTGATCATTTGACCCTACAGTATTTTGTGGCCAGCCCTGGAAAGCTTTCCAGAAAAAGTAAATAAAATCTCCCCCAATCCTTTTGCTAAATTCCTCAAAGATTCTCCCAGAAGTCAACAAATTGTTGCAAAGATTTATAAACAATAAGGAATTGCAGATAGAAAGTATTAATACCGTAAGCACAAACAGTAAGATAGATAAATTTTAGATAATATCTGACATTTCAGTAATTTGTCCAAATAACCTGTGGGGGTGAGAATTCACTTTAAAAAGCTAAGAATGTGATTTGCTCAAGGAGTGGAGAAATTTGACCCATATTTCCAACAGCTTTTCACCAATCAGCTCTAACTCTTTGGATTTATTTACAAAAATCAGCTCAAGCCTTTGAGGTTGTCTTCTGTTTTTGACTAGCTCCTAGTAAGTCAAGCTAAATGGAAATACAAGGCAATTAAAAGCAGTGCTCCTACACCCAAGCGTACCTTGATGTTTTATAATGACGTCTGTGTCAGAGAATGCCATATTCAGATTGCATTTGTATATGAAATAAAAATAGGATTATGAAATTGATAATGTATTGGTTTTGATCCCCTGTAGATGGTGCTAATACTCTATAGCTGTAACCTATTTCTTAACATTGCTTACAACTGACATTTTTTTTTAAATTGATTAAAAAGCCAGGTTAGCTGTGCTTAATTTCTGAATCTAAATAGAACTTGTCAACTTCTAGTAGTTTATAAATAGGAAAGCATATTTTTCTTGTGGCGGGAGGCGATTTCAGAGGAAACGTGAATGGGGAATTAATCTGAGGGAAGTTAAAGGAAGAGAAAATAAGAAGAATTGAATCACAGGACTCAGATCTTACTTCTAGTAGTTTGAGTATGTCATTCTACATTACCTGAATTTTGCATATCGGTTATGAAATATTTTCATTTCTGTAAAGTATTCATTTTGAATGAGTCTCTTGTACTTTACAGAAATGAAAATATTTCATAACCGATATGCAAAATTCAGGTAATGTGATCACATCAACTTGGGAACACTTCAACTGTCATAAATATGAGTCAGCTACCAAGCGTCTGAATTTTGATCACGTTATCATGGGGATGATGCAACAGTTGTAAGTGTGAAAAACTGTCATAAGTCACATTTTTCAGTGCTGCTGTAACTTCGAATGGTCACTAAGTGAACTGTTGTAAGTCAAGGACTACCTGTATTATCTTCATGATGATCCATTCCTAGCCTGGTTCTTCAGATTAAATATTTAAATAATGCACATATTACTATGGTATAATTATTATACAACTATGGAAAATTTAATCTGTATAGATAAGGTATATGTAAATTTTATATAAGAGAGCAAAGTGCAGCAAGGGTGGGAAGAGATTTTCACCGAGTAAAGTTGTTCAAGAAGAAAGAGTCAATTTCCTTGCCGTAACCCAACTCTTAACGCTCTCTCCTCTCTCACCTTTCACCTGCTTATTATTTGTCAAATTTTAAAAGAATGAATCATTATAGTAAGCTTATTTCTTTGTAATTCTGTTTTTTTATGAATCATTTCATGATTTCATCTTCTGTTATGATTGTATTTTATTACGAACCACTAGAAGGCTGCTTTGAATATTTAATATAATAATATTCACCTTCCAGATATTTTCATACTAACTTTCCCAAACTTCTTAGCTTGTCCTCCCAACTAAAGGGCTGCAAAACAATTTCCTTAATTTTAACAACAAGAAGGAACTAAATAGGAATTTTATTTATGATGAACCTTTGTCTGATGCAAACCAATAATGTTGAGAATTTGCTCCCAAAATATGTTCCAAAAAATAACAGCTGGACCCTAATAATAACAAGGTAAGGATTTACAATACAATTCTGTGATTTAGCATATGAGAAAGCAAGACCAGAAAAGGAAAAAAAAATATCCTAATAGCCTTTCCATTATGCCAGTCTTTTTTTTTTTCAATTTTTTTTTCACCATACACCAAAAACTACATAAACATAAATCTTTTCTTCTAACAGAACAGTGCTTTACATTTTAAATATTCTTTACATCTTATTTACATTTTATATACATCAATAATTATGTCTTTTTCTTTCTCTGTTCTAGCCAATTATAACATTTATTCCAAATTTCATAAAATTCTGACGTCTCCTTGTCTTTTAATTCTAAC